>NW_026713688.1:0-27212 GCF_029784015.1 Lycium ferocissimum | reverse complement strand
TACGTATTTTTTAACCCCATGATAACGATTTTATGCATATGGTTACTCACGACTCGTCGCGCGTGTTGTTGGTACATCTTTCAATCGGATCCCGGCCGATTTTGTTGTCGTGCCCACTATGATATATTCCGAGAAGAGGCCGTGTTGGCTGCTCAGACCTCGCCATGTGGCCTGCCCGCTTTGGGGTTGCGTCGTGATATGGCTTATGACGTTGTTAGGATGACGTGTTATGTTCTGGGTCGACGCATTTGAAACCTTTCCGGTGTTACGCCGTGTTATGGCGCCATCGACAGCGGGCGACCATATTTTCGTGCCCTATGCATGCTTTCTATTTTGAAAATAAACATTTGGCATTCCGGAAATGTATTTACTTTCGTACTTCCGTTTCGAGCGTGACTCGCATTTGTTTTCATCGTATTGTTCCGCTTTGCATACTCGCACATATTCCGTATCGACCCCCTTTCTTCGGGGTCGCGTTTCCATGCCCGCAGTGGCCGTACGCCCGCTTGGTGATCCGCCGGTTTAGGACACCTATCCCGTCATACGAGTGCTCCTTTATCCCGAGCCTACATTTTGGTATATACTCGTTCGTTGTATACGTGTGTGTGTGTTCAGGCACGGCAACCCCGTCCCGTCATATGATTTTGTTAGTCCGTTTAGAGGCCCGTAGACGTATATGTGGGTTACGTGCCTATCCCGTACGTACGGGTTGTATATTATATGTTTTGGGCCAACGCGCCATCCGATAGCCTTGCCCGCTCGATATACATATATATGATTGGGGTTCCGAGATGTGTTTGAGACGTCGTTTGATATTTGTATGCGCGTAAGCCATCTGTGTGTGATTCGGGTTTGATAAGTGTGTTTGGGTGCCCAACTCGGGCACTAGTCATGGCCTACGGGGTTGGGTCGTGACATAGGGTTTTGGCTCAAGTGAAGTATTTCAACTCAAAGATCATTCCCACACTATCTAAGGTAAGTTTTATGATCATTCCATGTTGTTTAAGGTATTGAAAAGTTGAAAGACTCGGGATGCAAGATGATGGGGCGCGGGGGTCGCGAATGAAAAATAGTGACATCAGGAGTAAGAGTTTCGATACGAATCACGATTCTTGATATGTGGTGATTATAATTATGTTATAAATGATATTAAGGGATAAACATTATATAAGAATGAATGTGATGGTGTACTATGACCATGGTTATGGATGATTTAGGAAATTTGGGAATGTGGATAATATTGGTGAATGTTATTATAGGCATTTAGGTGTTGATATATGATATGGAGGAAGTTGTATAAACAAAGGAAATGCTGCCTAATTTCTCTAGCTTTAGTTAAGCATGTCATGTGATCGATTAGCTAACATTAATACGAACTCTCTTGAAGGTAGGAACGTGAGAATTAGAAGAGAACGTTCAAGCGATAGAGTAGCTAAACGAAAAGGTATGTGAGGCTAGTCCCTTCTTTCTAAGGCATGAATCTTATGACACAATTTTCCCTTATTCTCCATGACCTTCTTGCATTCCAGAATTTATGAGTCTATGTTCATAAAGAGCCTCATATGAGATAAAGATAAGAGATACGTTATGAGCATGACAATGATGATGATGAGAGTAAGCCTAAAGATTCTAAATCCCATGATATGATGCCTCTATAAAGCTAATGATCCTAATTATGATCCTTTCATGTTGTTCATTGTGCTATACTCACCTTTTATGCTAATCCCTTCAAGGTGAGGCAGAATGCTTATGAATGCTCCATAATGAAATCGGGGGTTCACGACCTTACGTCACCCCGATAGATATATAGTTGTCTTGAGTTTTACACATGATTCATGATAAGTATGTGATTATAATATTACACCGTGCCTATATGGCTGCGTACACCGCTAAGGCGGGCACAGATACACCATGTCTAGATGACACGGCACACCACTAGTGGGTGGCCTTGAGATGGTACCCCGTACACGGGAGGCCCGGACGCAGTGCAATGATTATCACACCGTAAATACATGGGTAGGCAAATTTTATACATATATGCATACATGATATGATGATGATTATGAAGTAAGTCGATACATTATTTCTATCATAATTGATAGTCAGTTACAGGTTGCTCCTTACTTGATGCCTCCTTATTTCATTGACGTATTATTATTTCTTATGCCTTACATACTCGGTGCCATTTGTACCTCCACGTCCTTTTTTAGACGTTGTGTTCATGCCCGCAGTAGACAAGAGGGGTGATCCGCATTCATAGGAGTTATCAGCAGACTTTAAGGGCACTCCATTATTCTGGAGGTGCCACTGATTATTATTTTGCATACATATATTTTAGGCACGACGGGGTCTTGTCCCGTCCACATGTCTAGTACTCTAGTAGAGGCTTGTAGATACGTATGTGTTAGTAGTATGGTCTCATGATTTCCTCATTGTATATATTTACATATATATAAATTATTTTGATAGCCGAAGGGCTTATGTATATAAAGGTAAATATGTTTCAAAGTGAAATTGGTTTTCCCTATAAGTATGAGCATGAGAATAAGTATGATGACCAGCATTGTGAGTGGTGCTCAGTAGTCAACTCCGGGTACCCGTCATGGCCCCCTTGTCGGGTCGTGACAAAAGTGGTATCGTAGCAGCTTCATCCCTAGGGAAGTTGTCTACGAGCCGTGTCTAGTAGAGTCTTTCTTATGGTGTGTTGCACGCCACACATATAAATAGGAGGCTACAGGGCATTTAGGAAAATGATCATTCTTCTTCCTATGAGATTGTGCGATAGAGCCATGTTATAATATATACTCCTTCCTAATGGTGTGTTGTGATTTCAGCTATGCTGGTAAAGAGAAAAGCTACCGCCACCCAGAAGGGCAAGACTACGGCAGAAAGGCGGGTAGAAAGGGAGCCACCAACTAATGTAGAGGAAGGTGAATCACATAATGAGGCTCCATCCCATACCTCTCATGCTCCGCCTATTATAGAAGAACAAGAGGGGGCTTCAGTTCCAGCTCCTATGCCTCCGGTTCCTCCGCTGGCTACTTCGAGTCAACAAATGACCGAGGCTATCCATTTATTGACACAGTTAGTTGCCGCTTGGTACTGGCAAGGTACGTGTTATTCGTGACAGGCGCTTAGTACTAGAGCCGTGACTTCAGAGTTTAAATCCTCTGAGTTTTTCGGTCAAAGTCGATTTAAGACCCGCAAGGTTTTATCGATGAAATGTCGAGAACATCAAGATTATTCATGCTTCCGAAACCGAATCATGGTAGCAAGATCTTATGGACTCCGAGATGTGGCGATTATGGTATAATAATTGGATATCTTAAAGAAAAGAGAATGCGCCTCTCCCTAGTTTGGCAAGAATTTGTAGATGCCTTTATCCGCCACTACTTTTTACCCGAGGTCCGTCGAGCTACAGCGGATAGATTCTTAAATTTAAAGCAAGGAAATATGAGTGCCCGGGAGTATAGCCTTCGCCATTTAATTCATTGGCTAGATATGCTCCGACTATGGTGGCGGCGATACGGAGATAGAGTGCACGTATTCGTGAGTGGCCTAGGGCCACATTTGTTCAAAGATTGTTTAACGGCTTATTGCAAGATGAGATGGATATTTTCCGCATTTGTGCCCATGCCCGTAACTTAGCGGGCAAACAACCGCCAAGGGGTGAACGTGATATTGATCGAGGACAAAGTAAGAGGGCTAGATCTATAGATGCTAGTAGCAATTATAGAGGGGGATCAAGACAGTCTTATTCTAGACACTCAGGCTAGTCGACGACTAGTGCACCTCCATGATTTGCAGGTAGGAAATTTGACCGCTCTATTCATTCAGGGCGAGGTCAGAGCTCGAGAGCTGCAGGTTCCCAGTTTGGGGGTGATTATAGCCAGCGGAGACCACCAGTACCGCAATATGGCCAATGCAGTAAGTTACATTCTGGTCAGTGTCACCGAGGTTCAAATGCCTGCTATGCCTGTGGCCAGGTTGGACATATGTTGCGAGATTGTCTATCGGTGAGTTGTAGAGTTGGGGTTCGACCCATGCTCGGCGGTAGGGTTTTCTTACCGTGCGCCCGATAGCGGCGTACTCCCCATTCTAGTAGGTCGAGGTAGACGCGGAGGGGAAGCATCCGGTTCGGTGCGGCACTCAGCCCCGTATTTATGCTTTGGCTGGACGACAGGATCTTGAGTCCTCCCCGGATGTGGTTAAAAGTATATTGACTATGTTCTCTCATGATGTTTACGCGTTGATAGATCTGGGTTCTATGTTATCTTATATTACTCCCTATATTGCTGGTCGTATTGGGGTGAAACCCGAGCCAATTAAACCTTTTGAGGTATCTACTCCGGTTGGTGATCCTGTGATAGCTAGACAAGTATACAAGAATTGTGTAATTGTGATATGTGACCGCCAGACAAAAGTTGATTTAGTTGAGCTGGAAATGCTAAATTTTGATGTAATTATGGGTATGGATTGGTTGGCCTCATGTTATGCTAATATTGACTGCCGAATGAAAGTAGTTCGATTTCAATTTCCGGGAGAACCCGTGCTTGAATGGAAAGGTAATACAACATCTCTCGGGGTAGGTTTATTTCCTACCTTAAGGTAAGAAAGACGATAGCTAAAGGTTATATTTATCACCTAGTTCGAGTTCATGACACCGAAGCAAAGTCGCCAACTTTCCAACCCATTCCGGTAGTGAATGAATTTCCGGATGTATTCCCAGATGAACTCCCAGTTCTTCCTCCGAAAAGAGAAATTGATTTTGCTATTGATGTATTGCCAGACACCAAGCCTATTTCTATTCCTCCGTATCGAATGGCTCCTGTAGAATTTAAAGAGCTAAAGGCACAGTTGAAAGATTTGCTTGAGAAGGGGTTTATTAGGCCCAATTCATCACCGTGGGGAGCGCCAGTCTTATTTGTACGGAAGAAAGATGGTTCCCTACTGATGTACATCGATTACAGGCATTTGAATAAGGTGATGATAAAGAATAAATATCCTCTTCCGAGAATTGATGATTTGTTTGATCAATTACAGGATGCCAAGTGGTTTTTCAAAATAGATCAAAGGTCAGGTTATCATCAAGTGAGAGTTAAAGAAGAAGATATTCCCAAAACAACTTTCAGAACGAGATATGACCATTATGAATTTCGAGTGATGTCATTTGGGTTGACCAATGCTCCGACAGTGTTTACGAACTTAATGAATAATGTATTCAGGCCACTCTTAGATCTGTTCGAGATCGTGTTTATTGACGATATTCTGGTATATTCTCGGACAGAATCCGAGCATGCAGACCATTTACACATTGTCCTTGGAATTCTTCGTACTCGTGAATTGTATGCAAAATTTTCTAAGCACGAGTTTTTGTTGAATTCTGTGATATTTCTGGGCCATGTTATTTCAAATGATGGCATTCGAGTTGATACTCAGAAAATTGAAGTTGTGAAGACTTGGCCAAGGCCTACAATGCCCACAGAAGTCCGTAGTTTTTTGGGATTGGCAGGTTACTATAAAAGATTCGTGGAAGGGTTTTCCTCTATTTCAGCCCCATTGACGAAGCTAACCCAGAAGTCAGCTAAATTTTAGTGGAATGATGCTTGTGAACGCAGTTTTCAGGAATTGAAAGATAGGCTAACTTCAGCCCCAGTCTTGATACTCCCAGAAGGGCTAGATAGTTATGTTATATATTATCATACTTCTGGTGTGGGGTTAGGATGTGTGTTAATGCAGCACGGTAAAGTCATTGCTTATGCTTCAAGACAATTGCGGAAACATGAAAAGAACTACCCGACTCATGACATTAAATTAGTTGCGGTTATTCATGCACTAAAGATGTGGAGACATTATTTGTATGGTGTTCATGTTGATATCTATACAGATCACAAGAGTCTCCAATATATTTTTAAGCAGAAGGAGTTGAATCTACGACAAAGACGGTGGTTAGAATTATTGAAAGATTATGATGTGAGCATTTTATACTACTCCGGAAAGGCAAATGTAGTAGCTGATGCGCTTAGCTGCAGATCAATGGGTAGCCTATGTGAAGCTCCTCCGGAAAAGAAGTAATTAATTCGTGAGCTCCACCAACTAGCTAATCTTGGAGTTCGCCTAATTGACTCAGATAATGCAGGAATTGGTGTTCACAATCCAACTATTTCCTCCTTGGATATGGAAGTGAAGGAACGTCAATATGAAGATCCTCAGTTGAGCCACTATAGAGACACACTTCCTAAGAAAGAAAATTCACCATTTGATATTTCTATAGATGGAGTTCTTAGATACCAAGACAGGCTATGTGTCCCAAATGTTGCGAAATTACGCCGTCGAATTTTAGAAGAAGCTCATTATTCTCGGTATTCTATTCATCCAGGGGCGACAAAGATGTACCATGATATCAAGCTAATATACTGGTGGGATGGAATGAAGAAAGACATAGCAGAATTTGTAGCCCAATGTCCAAATTGCCAACAAGTGAAAATCGAGCATCAAAAGCCAGGAGGATTATTACAAGTAATGGAAATTCCAACTTGGAAATGGGAAACGATAAACATGGATTTCATTGTAGGGTTACCTCGTTCCCGAAGCAAGTATGATTCTATATGGGTGATTGTGGATAGATTGACAAAATCAACCCATTTTCTTCCAGTCAAAACTACCTATTCAGTAGAAGATTATGCAAGGTTTTACCTTAAGGAGATTGTGAGACTTCATGGTGTTCCGATGTCTATTATTATAGATAGAGGAGCACAATTTACAGCTAAGTTCTGGAAATCTTTCCAAGAAGGTTTGGGTACTCAGTAAATCTTAGCATAGCATTTCATCCGCAAACTGATGGGCAAGCCTTCCGCACTATTCAGACCTTAGAAGATATGTTACGGGCATGTGTGTTAGATTCTGGTGGTAGATGGGATGATCACTTACCTCTTATTGAGTTTGCATACAGCAACATCTATCATTCCAGTATTCAAATGGCCTCGTATAAAGCTCTATATGGAAGAAAGTGTAGATCCCCAATTGGGTGGTTTGAAGTCGGGGAGACACAATTAATAGGTCCAGAATTAATTCAACAAGCAGTGGAAAAGGTCAAGGTTATCCGAGATCGATTGTTGACAGCCCAAAGTCGCCAACAATCCTATGCGGACAACCGCCGGTGAGATTTAGAATTTCAAGTTGATGACTGGGTATTCTTAAAGGTGTCGCCAATAAAAGGAGTGATGAGATTTGGTAAGAAAGGGAAGTTGAGCCTTCGATATATAGGACCTTATAAGATTGTCTGCAAGGTGGGTCAAGTAGCTTATGAATTGGACTTACCCTCAGAACTGGAATCAGTCCATCCAGTTTTCCATGTCTCCACATTCCGTAAATGTGTTGGAGATCCTACTAGGATCGTTCCAGTAAATGATGTTCAAGTGACAGAAAAGTTGTCTTATGAAGAGGTACCCATTGCCATACTAGATAGGCAAGTACGGAAGCTTAGAAACAAAGAAGTGGCCTCAGTCAAAGTCTTATGGAGAAATAAAAATTGAGAAGAAATGACTTGGGAAGCGGAAGAAAATATGAAGTCCAAGTACCCACACTTATTTCAGCCCCCGGAAGAGATTCAAGATGAAACATCAAGATTATGAGGTATGTACGTTTTCCTTTTTATGTATTTAGGTCGTGTATGGCCAAATTTTATTGCTGTTGTGTTGTGGCCCTGTGAGGCATTATTATTATGGGCCGTTGTGACAGGATGGTAGTGCCATATTACAGAGGAAACTCTAGCGAAATTTTCGTAGGATTCCCGAGAACTTAACATTGGAGGACGAATGTTTTTAAAGGGGAGAAGGGTGTTACACCTTCGAAAATTTCATGTCGTTGCATAGTAAATGGACTAACGAAGGGAACGAAGTATATAATGTTTCAATGAGCGAGAAATAGGATTTAATGATCCTAATTGAGATTTCAAAGACATTCGAGGTAAGAGAAGAAAGTTCATCAAGAAAGGCGAGGTATACGTGGTGTATCGGAAAGGATTCAAAAAGTACCATGTTAAGGATGATTTGATGATGTCTTAAAGAAGAGTTATAAGGTCCCTTATATTGATAATGAAGTGTTAAACAAGTGTTAAGAAGGTTCCATAAGGATTGGAGATCAAACGTGTCGACGAGAACGACTTTCGGAAAGCTGGGCAATATACGGTCAAAAATACGGACCGTATGAAACATACTGGCCGTATGTTAGGCCGTATGTTCTACCCAGAATGGGGACTTTCACTGGACCAAAGATACGGTCAGACATACGGTCCATATAAAAGATACAAATCCACATTGGTCCTAGCAATCACGAAGCGTATGTCTTCCCTTATGTCAAGACACAAGTGGCATCCCACACGGCTAAGTGCAATTCCACAAATAAGCCCAACCCAAGTCAAGGGTCTAATCATCACACTAGTCCACCTAAAGTAAAGAATCACTCCTAAGTCATCACCGGGGTCAGCTACAAGGGTATCAGCCACACTATTTTGCTCACATTCCCCATGCAATCCCAACATGACATCAAGCAATAACACTAGCAAATAATCATATGAATGGATAGAAGTGCTACTGCTATACTCAACACACTAAGAAGTTACCTCCATGTCCTTAGAAAGCCAAAGAATAAGCATGAGCCACGAATACATACCATCCTTGAAAGAAGTACAAGATGGGACTTCATACCCAAGTGTGGTCCAATGAGGTCTCTTCAAATGGTCTTCTTCTTTAAGACTCCTCTTTTGACAAAACTTCATGAGAAAGTTAGTCAAATAATCAAGTTCATCAAGAGAGAGAGTTTTACCATTATGCTCATTCAACCTATGCCAAGCTAAGAGTGGCGTCTCCTCACCCCTTAGGTTAGAAGATCTAGCATAGACCTTCTAAGAAGTAATCTCCATTTCTTTCACATTGCTCCCCTTCTTGAAAGGGCATTCTTCATTTTCGGAAGCTTTTTACAAACACGATGTTGGTCCATCAAGTGGGTCATAAACCCTCAAGAAGGACTTTTCATCATCGGGGATGGTGTCAACAACTTCACCCACCCCATGCTTGTTATCACTACCAACCTCATCATCATCCCATAGTGGGTTACAAAACACTTTGTAGCCTCAAAGGGTTGCTACATTCTCAACATTACCATACACCCCACTAGGTACATCAATTCCACAAGTCATGTCAATATCAAATAAGACATTATCTTTAAAGAGAGACGAATCAATGAACAATGAAGAGTCAAAGCACGCAATCTCATTCTCAAAAAGACAACTGTCACCTTTTAACGCATTTTCATTTACATGACTATCCACAAGATCAATTATATCAACATCATCACTAAATTGAGATCCATTAAGCACACCACACAATCCCTTAATTAGTGGACTATTATCACAAGCAAGTTGATCTAAACAATTACTCACACTAGTTGGACACAAACCGATCTTGCTAGAAGAGTCAATTTGGTCATCACTAGGATTAACTAGTGTGTGAGCTATCATTTCACATGACAATGCACAAACATTCAAATCACAAGTGTCAACACTAGGTGGAAACAAATTGACCTTACAAGAAGAATCAATCGGTCATCAAGAGGATCAACTAGTGTTGGAACAACCATATCAACAACACTGTTAACAAGCTTTAATGAACTAAGCTCAACACATGGTAAAGACTCATTAAGCTCACACAAAGAAAAGCTATTACTCAAACTCAATTCAACAACATGGTCATTCACATTCTTTGGAGAGTTGAGATTAGCTATTTTACCTTGAGGTGCGCACACATCATCCTCTTTACCGTGATTTTTAATTATGGAGCCCATTTTCTCCTTTGGGAAGCCTTCAACTACCTCATGAACTTTCAAAGTTTGAGGTTCATTATTCGGTTTGCTTCCAAGAATACCTGCACCATATTTAAGACAACTAGAGAAGAAAGAAAAGTTACAAGAGTAAGAATAGGGTTGTGACAACTCCCCACATCACTCCTTACATCCTCTCCTTTTTCCACTCTAGAGTTGTCACTTTTCACTTCCTTACTCCTCTCAATCTTTTCTCTCTAAATTTCATGAGAGTTGGGAGAAGTGTCAAGTACATCTTTAGAAGGGTTAAGGGAAACCTCCACTTCACTCTTTTCATTCGCTTTACAAGTGTTGGATTTCCTTTCCTTTATTTGTTGCTTCTTGAGTAATATTTCCTTCAATAGGATTACGTGCTCTATCTACACTTAGATACATTCACTTGTGCCTGTTTCTCCTTTAGGGTCAATTCTCACTTGAGACCTTGCATCTCTCCTACTTTGATCACCTATCAATACTTCCCTCTTCCTTCCTTCTACATAATAACCATATTAAGAACATGGAACATTTGTATTTGTCTAAGAAGCATGATTCATAGTATTTCTTGAAGTAGGGAATGCATACTGTCACGGCCCAATCGGAGGGCCATGACGGGCACCCGGAGCTAACCTACCGAGCACCTCTTAACATACTTCTCATAATCGTATCTAGGTGAGCCATATGTCTAATTCATAATTACCACAAACTGAAGAGACGCAAGTTCCATCCAACATATGCACGTCTATTTAAACATCATCAACTATGCCCATATGTACAGGCAGACAAGGCTGCCAAAAACGATATACAAAAATATGAACCGTTAAGGTTATGGAGCATCTAACTATATACATCTGTCTACGAGCCTCTACGAGGAGTGCAGAACATCTTAAAGACGGGACAGGACCCCGCCATGCCCAAATATGTACACAAAAGAATAGAACTAACTAAACTGCAGCTTCGGATCAAATAGAACACATCTATGCAATTGCTGATGAAGCAGCCTGGGGTCTGGTCCGTCTTCCTGTCTACCTGCGGGCATGAACGCTTCACGTCCACATATAAAAAGACGTTAGTACGAATAATGTACTGAATATGTAATGCAAGAATATGACTAACATTGGATAAAGAGATCATGTTATACCTCAGAAGGTATCTATCGTACATGCTTAACCTTTCTCTAAAAAAAACGTTATCATACATACGTACAAAATGATATCATAGCTATCCATGTAGGCTCGGTGTCCCTCATACTTGCCCATGACAAGGCTCGGTGTTCCCCCGTACCCGACCATAATAAGGCTCAGTGTTATTCGTACCCAACTACAGTGGTGTGCATAATAGGAGCATATATACGGCCATATATATATATATATATATATATATACATACATACATATATATATATATATATATATATATATATATATATATATATATATATATATAGCATAAATGAGAATCCAAAGAAAGCACTAAAACTCCATCGGAGTGACACAAGGTTGATAAATCTCCGATTTACCATTATGGAATCATCATTTTCACTATATCTTCTCATTAGGGTCAACTATCATAAGATGAGATCAACAACGAGGAACAAGATCAATAATATCATAAGAGCACCAAGAACTATGAGCTTTAGTACTTCTAGGAATGGAGTCATCACGGAAGACATTATGAATATCATGTATAAGTTCGCGACAATGAAATCATGCCTTAAGAAAGAAAGGGTTAGCCTTAACATACCTTTGCGTCTGCTTAATTACTTAACGTTCTCCTCCCAAGCCTGAAAATCTACATTCAAGAGGATTTATACTAAGGTTAAGTCTTAAACACTCTTAAGTTCAAACTAGAGTAATTGGCGAGCTAACGAAATTTGGGCCACACTTCCCCTATTTTATCGACTTCCACCAAACTTCAAAACAACTCCCAAACAAAAATAATAACATCAAAAATACCATAATAAAGGAATTATATTCAATGTTATCTTAAATTAATCCAAAATCCCATTTCAAGTTCAACTCATACTCATCAACTTCAATTCAACACTTTATGACTTCTTCTCTATGATTCTTTCCTCTCCAAAACTTGCTAAACCTTTAAATCAACTCAATCATATGAATAAGATGAATAAAATACCTTATAATGGAAGAACTTCACCTCACTCAACTCCTTCCAAGATCAAGTTTATCACAACATTCAAGAGAAGCAAGAACAATCATCTTCCATGGATTATCTTGGAGTTTTTTGATGTTTGATCTTCACTTTTGATGGTGTGGAAAGTTTTGGAGATTGTGGAACCTTCAAAAACTCTCAAGAACTCTCTAGTAATATGGGGAAATAAGTGTGGGAGGTGGATATGAAAATGGGATCTTTTGGGACTTAAAAAGGTCTTAAAATCGCCCCCCGCTACAATTTGCGGTGGAGATGTGGCTCAGCATAATGGATATTTGGCTGCATCTCCCCTCCTCTCCTTAGGGAGGAGGTTGGTCAGTGAGGCCAGACATTTTTGTGAGTTTGCAGCCAGTTTTCTGCGTAGCAAACTGGTCCACAAACTCTATTTTTTGGCGAAAATGCGTTCTTTTCGATTCGTTTGACCTCCAATCCTTATGGAACCTTCTTGGCACTTGTATAAAACTTCATTAAACATGTAAGGGGCCCTATAAATCCCCCTCAAGGTAATTCTAAGCAATTTACAACTCAAATAACATGAAATCTCCCCAAAACATCACTCAAGTTTCCAATCCCTCAATGAACTTACTTCCGCCGATTCATTTGACTCCGAAACCTTAAGGTACACACTTAAAATGATCAAATACCCTCCTTAACCTTGTCAGGGATTCATGTCAAATTTAGGCTTGCGTTACTTTTACTCATAATGCAAACGACACGAAATTTTCAAAGTATAACATTCCTCCAACCTTAAGAACATTCGTCTTCGAATGTTAGACTCTTAGGGATTCTACAAAAACTTTGCTAGAGTTTCCCCTATAAGTATGCCACTACCATCCTATCACAACCCAAAATATACAACACCTTATAGGGCTACAACAACAACAATACTAATTTCCATACACGACCAAGAAATCATCAACAGAAAGCATTACGCACCTGAAGGCAATGGTGGCTCTGTCTGAACCTCCTTTGGGAGTGAAAAAAAATGTGGATATCTAGACTTCATTTTGTCCTCAGCTTCCCAAGTCATTTCTTCCCTATATTTGTTTCTCTATAGAACTTTAACCGAAGCTACATCTTTTGGTTCTTAGCCTCCGAACTTGTCTATCTAGGATTGCAATGGGAACTTCTTCGTAGGACAATTGCTCAGTAATTTGGACATCATCTACGGATACAAATATAGAAGAGTCCCCAATGCACTTGTGAAGCATTGATACATGGAAAACTGGATGGACTGTCGCCAAGTCTGAAGGTTCATATAACTCATAAGCTACCTGACCCACTTTGCGTACAACCTTGCAAGGCCCAATATACCGAGGAATAAGCTTACCCTTTTTACCAAATCTCATCGCATCTTTCATAGGTGACACTTTCAAGAATACCCAGCCATTAACTTGGAATTCCAGGTCTCGTCGGCGATTGTTTGCATAAGACTTCTGACGACTCCGAGCTACCAATAATCGGTTCTGAATAAGCTTGATCTTCTCCACCGTTCGCTGGATCAAATCTGGCCCTACTAACTTTGTCTCCCCTACTTCGAACCATCTAATTGGTGATCTACACTTCCGCCCATATAAAGCCTCATACGGGGCCATTTGGATACTGGAATGATAACTATTGTTGTATGCAAACTCAATAAGCAGTAAGTGATCATCCCAACTACCTCCAAAGTCTAACACACATGCCCTTAACATATCTATGAGGGTCTGAATAGTACGCTCAGCTTGTCAATCAGTCTGGGGATGAAATGCTTTGCTAAGACTCACCTGAGTCCCCAAACCATTTTGGAAAGACTTCCAAAAATTAGCTGTAAACTGTGCGCCTCTATCTGAGATAATAGATACTGGAACACCATGGTGTCGTACTATTTCCTTGACATAATGCTTTGTATAATCTTCAGCTAAGTATGTAGTTCTGACAAGCAGGAAATGAGCTGACTTTGTGAGTTGATCCACAATTACCCATATAGAATCATACTTACGCTGAGAACGAGGCAAGCATGTAATGAAATCCATATTAATTACTTTCCATTTTCAAGTCAAAATTTTCATAGCTTGCAACAATCCACTGGGCTTCTGATGCTCAATCTTTACTTGCTAACAGTTAGGACATTGAGCAACGAACTCTGCTATGTCTTTCTTCATTCCATCCCACCAATAAATTGACTTTATATCATGATACATCTTTGTCGATCCCGGATAAATAGAAAAACGGGAACAATGAGCTTTTTCCAAAATCTGGTGACGTAACCTTGGAACATCGGGGACACATAGTCTGCCTTGATATCTAAGAACTCCATCTGTAGAAATCTCAAATGGTGACTTTTTCTTTTGAGGAAGTGCATCTCCGTAATGACTTAATATGGGATCCTCATATTGGCGCTCTTTCACCTCCACTACTGAAAATGAAATAGCTGAATTCTGGATAGTAACTCCCGTGTTGCCCGAGTCCATTAGTCGAACTCCCAAACTAGCTAACTGCTGAAACTCTCGAGCTAACTTTCTCTTCTCCGGTTGGACATCACATAAGCTGCCCATGGATTTATGGCTAAGAGCATCGGCTACGACGTTCGCTTTCCTCGGGTGATACAAGACATCATAATCTTTCAATTGTTCCAACCATCGCCTTTGCCGTAAGTTCAACTCTTTTTTGCTTGACAATATATTGGAGGCTCTTACGGTCTGTATAAATATCAATATGAACACCATACAAATAATGTCTCCACATCTTCAATGCATGAATTTCCGTAGCTAACTCTAGATCATGGGTTGGATAATTCTGCTTATGTTTCCGTAACTGTCTTGAAGCATAAGCAATGACTTTACCATACTACATCATCACACAACGTAGCCCAACACCTGAGGCATCACAATAGATAATATAGTCCTCCGATCCTTATGGAAGTGTCAGAACTAGGGCTGAGGTCAATCTGTTCTTTAGCTTCTGAAAACTGCACTCGCAAGCATCCGTCCATTGATACTTAGCTGCTTTTTGAGTCAGCTTCGTCAGTGGTGCTGAAATAGAAGAAAATCCTTCTACGAATCTTCTATAATAACCTGCTAGACCCAGAAAACTATGAACTTCAGTAGGTGTTGTAGGCCTTGGGCAAGTATTTACAGCTTCAATCATCTGGGTATCCACCTGAATACCATCAATGAAATAATGTGCCTAAGAAAAGTCACAGAATTCAACCAGAACTCACATTTAGAATATTTTGCATATAACTTCGGAGCTTGAAGAATTCCAAGGACAACACGTAAATGATCTGCATGCTCTGTCTCGATTCGAGAATACACCAGAATATCATCGATAAGCACAATTACAAATGAATCTAGAAAAGTCCTGAATACAATATTCATCAAATCCATAAATACCGCCAGTGCATTAGTCGACCCGAATGACATTTCTCGAAATTTAAAATGACCATATGTAGTTTTGAAAGCTGTCTTTGGAATGTCCTTCTCTCTAACTCTTACCTGGTGATACTCGGATCTTAACTCTATTCTTGGGAACCATTTGGCACCATGTAGCTGATCAAATAAATCATCAATTCTTGGGAGTGGATATTTATTCTTTATTGTCACCTTATTTAGCTGTCTGTAATCAATAGAAATTCGCAAGGAGCCATCTTTCTTCCTTACAAAAAACACAAGTGCTCCCCATGGTGACGAGCTAGGGCTAATAAAGCCTTTCTCGAGCAAATCCTTCAATTGCTCCTTCAATTGTTTCAATTTTGCAGGTGCTATTCTATAAGGAGGAATAGATATTGGTTTACTATCTAGTAAAATATCAATGGCGAAATCAATCTCCCGTTCTGCAGGAAGACCTGGAAGCTCGTTCGAAAATACATCAGGAAACTCATTCACTACTGGGGCAGACTGAAAAGTCAGCGACTTTGCTTCTGTATTTTGGACCCGGACTAAATGATAAATATCTTTAGCAATCAGCTTTCTTACCTTGAGATAGGAAATAAACCTACCTCTCGAAGATGCTGTGTTACCTTTCCACTCTAGAACCGGTTCTCCCGAGAATTAGAAACAAACCATTTTCGTTCCACAATCAACATTGGCATAATAAGAGGCCAACCAATCCATACCCATAATAACATCAAAATCTACCATATTTAATTCAATCAAATTAGCCATATTATGACGATCACAAACTACAACCACACAATTTCTATATACCCGTCTAGCTATCACTGGGTCACCAACAGGTGTAGATACCTCAAAAGGTTTAATCGACTCAGGTTCACCCTAACCCGACCGGCAATATAAGGAGTAACATGTGACAATGTAGAACCTGGGTCAATCAATGCATATACATCATGAGAGAATACTGATAATATACCTGTAATTACATAAGGGGAGCACTCAAGATCCTGTCGTCCAACCAGTGCATAGATATGGTATTGAGGACCACTCGTACTGGACGCTCCTCCTCTACCTCTACTACGACCTGTTGGTACCTGTGAGTCTTACCCTGGAGGGTGTAAAGATGATGAAGAACCAGCTGCTAATCCTGTAGGTACGGACCATATCGCTACCACCTCTCGATGGGCAGTCACGCATAATATGGCCTGGCTGACCCCCTCTGAATTCACTAACAATGCCGGAGGATCTGGCCCTCTTACTATAACCTCAATCATGGTCACTCCTCCGCTGCGATTGTCGTTCCTCCAGATTCTGGGCGTGGGGCTAAATACGAGAAATATTCATACATTTCTAAAGTGAGGCCGTCAAACAATCATCAATCAAATGTTGCCCCAAACCATTCACAAATTGGTGAACTCGATCTCCCATATCAGCAACCATAGCTGGAGCATATCGAGTCAAAGAATTGAAATGAAAGCTATACTCTCGAGCACTAAGGTTCCCCTGTCTGAGGTTCAGGAATCTATCAGCTCTGGCCCATTGAATCTCTAGCGGCATGTAATACCGAAGGAAAGCATCCACAAACTCTTGCCATCTAGGTGGAGGCGCGTTAACCCCTCTAGAAGACATCCAAATCGCATACCAATGAACAACAACGTCCCTTAATCTATAAGAGGCCAACTCTATCGACTCAACATCTGAAGCATGCATCACCCGCAATGTCCTCAACATCTCATCTATGAAATTCTGCTGGTCCTCATCTGGTTTGACCCAAAGAATTCTGAAGGGTTTAAATTAATAAAATCACGGACTTTGGCACTGACAGCTCTATCTCCATGCCCCGTACCTTGCTGCTGAGCTTGAGCGACTACTAACTGGGTCAACAACTGAATAGCCTCTCTCATCTCTTGGCCTGAGGCATCCAATGGAGGAACTGGGGGTGCTGGAGCTAGAGCTGAGGCTCTTCTATGATCCTCTGGAGCAGGCGGAGTGTGAGAGGACCGAGATGAAACCTCATTCTGGGACTCGCCCTCCTCTATATCTATAGGTGGTACCTGCTCCGTCTTCCTATCTACCGCTGACTTGCCCTTCTGGGCTGCTATTGCTTTTCTCTTCACAGGCATCGCTGAAATCATAACACACGGTCAGGAAAGAAGAGTCCTTATAACATGGCTCTATCGCACAATCTAAGATGAGGAAGGAAGGTCAACCATTCCTAAATGTCCCGCAGCCTCCTGTTTATAAGTGTGGTGCACTTCACACCTATAAACAAGAATCTACTGGACACGACTCATAGACATACCCTAGGATGAACTGCTCTGATACCACTTTGTCACGACCCAACCGGAGGGCCATGACGGGAACCTAGAGCTAACCTACCGAGCACCTCTTATCATACTTCTCAAAATCGTATCTAGGTGAGCCACATGTCTAATTCATAATTACTACAAACTAAAGAGACGCAAGTTCCATCGAACATATGCACGTCTATTTAAACATCATCAACTATGCCCATATGTACAAACCGACAAGGCTGCCAAAAATGATATACAAAAATATGAACCAGTAAGGTTATGGAGCATCTAACTATATACATCTATCTACGAGACTTTACGAGGAGTGCATAACATCATAAAGACGGGACAGGACCCCGCTATGCCCAAGTATGTACACAAAAGAATAGTACCAACTAAACTGCAACTCCGGATCAAATGGAGCACTTCTATGCAATTGCTGATAAAGCAGCCTAAGGGTTTGGTCCGTCTCCCTGTCTACCTGTAGGCATGAACGCAGCGTCTACAAACAAAAGAACATGTGTATGAATAATGTACTGAGTATGTAAGGCATGAAAAATAACATAATAGGCATGAAAAATAACATAATGCAGGAATGCGAATAACATAGGATAAAGAGATCATGTTATACCTCAGAAGGCGTATATCGTACATCTTTAACCTTTCTCTAAAGAAAATGTTATCATACATACATACATAATGATACCGTACCCGGCCATGTAGGCTTGGTTTCCCTTGTAGCCATCCATAACAAGGCTCGGTGTTCCCCCGTACCTAGCCATAACAAGGCTCGGTGTTATCTATACCAAACTGTAGTAGTGCGCACAATAGGTGTCGTACCCGGCAAATTATAGCATGGCTCGGTGGGAAAACATACATACATATATATATATATCCAAAAAAATCACAACAACTCCATCGGAGTGACAAAAGGTCGATGAACCTCCGATTTACCATTATGGAATCATCATTTCCGCTATATCTTCTCATTAGGGTCAACTATCATAAAATGAGATCAACAACGAGAAACAAGATCAATAATATCATAAGAGCACCAAGAACTGTGAGCTTTAGTACTTCTAGGAATGGCGTCATCATGGAAGACATTATGAATATTATGTATAAATAAGCGACAATGGAATCATGCCTTAAGAAAGAAAGGGTTAGCCTTAACATACCTTTGCGTCTCCTTAATTATTTAACGTTCTCCTCCCAAGCCTGCAAATTTACATTCAAGAGGATTAATACTAAGGTTAAGTCTTAAACACTCTTAAGTTCAAACTAGAGTAATTGGTGAGCCAACGAAATTTGGGCAGCACTTCCCCTATTTTATTGACTTCCACCAAACTTGAAAAAAATTCTCCCAAACAACAATAATAACATCAAAAATACCATAATCAAGGAATTATATTCAATGTTATCTTAAATTAATTCAAAATCGCCTTTCAAGTTCACCTCATACTCATCAACTTCAATTCAACACTTTATGACTTCTTCTGTATGATTCTTTCCTCTCCAAAACGTGCTAAACCTTTAAATCAACTTAATCATATGAATACGAAGAACGAAATACCTTATAATGGAAGAAATTCACCTCACTCAACTCCTTCCAAGATCAAGTTCATCACAACATCGAAGAGAAGCAAAACAATCATCTACCATGGATTATCTTGGAGTTTTTTGATGTTTGATATTCTCTTTTAATGGTGTGGAAAGTTTTGGAGTATTGTGGAACCTTCAAGAACTCTCTAATAATTTGGGGAAATAAATGTGGGAGGTGGATATGAAAATGGGATCTTTTGGGACTCAAAAAGGTCTTAAAATCGTCCCCGCTACAATTTGCGGTGGAGATGCGGTTCGGCATAATGGATATATGGCCGCATCTCCCTCCTCTCCTTAGAGAGAGAGGTTGGATAGTGAGGCCAGCCATTTTGGTGAGTTTTCAGCTAGTTTTCTGCACAGCAAACTCAGTTTGGGACAGCAAATTGGTCCACAAACTCCAATTTTTTGCGAAAATGTGTTCTTTTCGATTCGTTTGACCTCCAATCCTTATGGAACATTCTTGGTACTTGTATAAAACTTTATTAACCATCTAAGGGGCCATATAACTCCCTCTCAAGTTAATAATAAGCAATTTATAACTCAAATAACATGAAATCTCTCCAAAACATCACTCAAGTTTCCAATCCCTCAACGAATTTACTTCCGCCGATTCATTTGACTCCGAAACCTTAAGGTACACACTTAAAATGATCAAATAACATCCTTAACCATGTAAGGGCTTCATGTCCACTTTAGGCTTAAACGACATAAAATTTCCAAAGTGCAACACATACCCTTTACTTTTTTCTAGGACGACTCCTACTTTGCCCAACTGTTACACCTCTCCTTTTTATCGTAAGAAATTCCATGGCTTCCTAGTGGTTTATACCCCCAGTACGGGGATTTGTACCCAAGTTTTTTAGATATTAAGTACCTTACCTTACGTATACTGAAGTGTAAGTATATGTTCCTTGCAATACGATAGGATTAGAAGTGAAACGAATCGAATCGACGTGAATCGGAGTGATTCAGGGAATCATAGAAACCAGTCCACTTTGTTGAGCAAAGGGATGAGCCGTTAATATGTCTATGAGGTGTTGTTCCCCAGTATTGACATGCCGCAGCCTTTGAACTTTTAGGCAGCAGAATGATGGAGCAAGTCGATGATCGTCGACACGTCAACGAGCCGTCGACCCTCTCGTCAACCCGCATCGATGGAACCTTTTTGTTCCACTTATATATATACCTCTCACGTTTTATTTTCTTATTTTTCATTCCCCAACCAGAGAAAAACCCTAAAATATTCCCTCTAAACATTTTTCCATTAAATTGGAGAAGCTTTAGCAAGATCCGAGCCTCGTGAACCCGAGCTAGTGAAGAGAAAGTTATTCCTAGGGTTTTATTGAAGTTGTTGAGCTTAGGAGTTGGAGTTGAAGTTGATTTTTGGAAGTTCTAGTTCCTTCATGGTATGTATATGATTCATATCTTTATTATTAAGTTGATTACTAAGGGTTTTAGTGATTTAAAGTAAAGGAGAGATGGTTATGAAAGCGGTAAGTTGATTGAGAGTAAAGTGGAGATTAGGGGCTGTTTTGGGAGGTGATTTGGAATGGATTTGGTTATATATTGATATGTGAGTATTGTTATTGTTGTTGTTGGTATTGTCGTTGATGTTTGGGTTGAATTGAAATTTGAGCGATTATTAAGTTTACAGAGGAAATGCTGTCCGAGATTCATTAAGTTCCTTTTGTATTTGAATTGGATAGTAAGTGATGTAAATGGTCTAATTGTGGCCTATGTTATCTTGATTGTAGACTTGCGAGTTCGAGAAGTAGATGTTGGACGATTAGATACGCTTTAAGGTATGTTAAGGCTGTCCCTTTTATTCTTTTGGCATGATCCTCATCATATGAACGAACAATGTAAGAGAGCGAGTTCCAAAGACTCTACTCATAGATGGTATAGGATTCATCGTATCCTTGATTTCCTATGTTTTATATCTATGGCTTCCGGAGATCTTATGTGTACAACTATTTTCTTAAACCATATCGCGCTATAGTCGGTGGCAAGCACGTAGATGTGCACACCACCGCAAAGGACGCCTTATGAGATTACTCCGACGCGAGATGACATGATATATAGATCGGTATGTACGTTCCACAGCATTAGCAGATATATATATTTATATGATTTTAAAACAGAGTATGCGGATATATATATATATATATATATATATATATATATATATATATATATATATATATATATATATATATATATATATATTATATGATTTTAAAAGTATGCATATCATCCACCATAGTAGGGACTCTCGATATTGAGTTTAGCTTTCATGTTTCAGATGTCTTTCATGATTCTTATGTACTTGCTGCTCTTATGCTTTACATACTCGGTACATTATTCGTACCGACTCCTATATAGCTCGGGGGGCTGCATTAATACCGCAGGTTCAGGTAGACATACAGGCGGTCCAGCTCAGTAGGACTTCCACTCAGCAGTAGTCAGTGCACTCCACTTGGTTCGGAACTGCAGTTCATTTTTGGTATGCCATTCTGATGTATATTTATAGGTATAACAGGGCCCTGTCCCGTCCTTTCTATAACTCTGCATTCTATTAGAGGTCTGTAGACAGTTGTGTATAGTTGGGATGTGATGTAGCCTTGTCAGCTCCTATTTTTGTTGTACAACATATGTGGCAGCCTAGTCGGCTTGCACTGTTATTTTCAGTATATATATACAGGTGGTTGTGAGTTCTAAATGCCTAGTTCATGACGTTGTACTTGCAAGAGTCAGTATTAAGTCTTATATGGGCCACTCTGTTATTTAGTGAGATCCAGCTACAGTTATAAGGGTGTCTGGCCAATAGAGGTCAGGCACTCATCACGACTCATCAGTTTGGGTTGTGACACCAACCCACACACTTATACCATTTTTCTTGGAGTAGGAAGTATCACAAGTCAATGTGCATGACTAAGTACTAGAAGATTCCTCACAAGGGCCATGTTCAAATTCATTATCTTCACGGACATATTCACCACAAAGCGCATAACCATAAGGTTCATATCCATCACAACTTCCCAATTCATGCAAGTCTTCACAAATTTGTTCATAACGTAAGTGTGAGGAAGGACTATACCTCAAGTCGCCTCCACATCCATTGTGTGTAGCATGAGGCTCTTCATAGCTCTCGTCTTCTCTATAGGGCTCTTCATAGAACTCTTCTACTCCTTCGTCATCTTCATAAGACCTATGAGATCCATTCAACTCATATTCGCCTCTGGAGTAGTAGTCTTCACCATCATATTGACCATGGTCATGAGTCACATCATCTCCCCCATAGCCTCTTTCACTATCATAGTCATGCCCTCCATTACTAGAGGCATAACTCTCCAAATCATCACCACAAGATTCTGAAGCTATGGATGACATGATTCCTTATCTCTCCTCTCCTTATGACTTCCCTTCTTGTACCTACAAAACGAGTAAACAAGATTAGTAGTAAAGCTCCTCATGTCACTCGTATTTGCACTCAAGCTTACCTCTCAACCTAAAGCTTCTTCCAAAGTTGGTCAAGAACCCCTTATCCAAATCAATTCACAAGGTTGATAATCTTTGTGGAAGAGTAGATTCTTGTTAATTGAAAGACGGATAACTCGATTAAACTAAAGGACTTGAGCCAAAGAAGTTTCAGTGAGGTTAAAATGAATAAAAGCTTGAAAGGAATTAGCACAGAAAGAAATGGGACTCAAGAACTAATCAACAACTAAATAATGTCAATTACTAGTGTTAATTAACTTGGAAAATCAAGGAAGGATGAAGGATGAACAAATACCTAACGAAACTTAGAACTGAAAATGAAGTGAAACTGGGTTGAAGAATAAACTTGCAATGCAATTTCGGGTAAATGCGCCAACATCTAAGGGTCGTGGCTTTGCATATGTGTTGGTAATGGCATTTAATATTACCCTGAAAAAGGCCGTTGTGGGCCCACAAGGGGAAGCATAAAATGCATTTGAAGACGCACTTTACGGTTCATATTTTGTGACCGTAAATCAGCAACAATAGACAAGTTTTTGGGGTCAATTTGACGGTCAAGATTGATGGACCATGTTTGATCTACGGTCTAAAATGGGATCGTACAAGCAGAAGCATAAAATGCATTTGAAGACTGCATTTTATGGTCTGTATTTTGTGATAAGGAAATGATAAAGAATCGATTTGGGGGAAAACACCAAATCAAAACAAATGCAGAAATTAAAGATAATAAGAAATTAAGGGATGAGAATTGAAGAAAAGGGAATGAGAAAAGAGGGATAGAAGCTAGACCTCCTTGATAAGAAATCTATGGACAAACCTAAGTATATTAAACCTAGACCCTTCCAATTGGATTTAATCAAGAAAACCTAAACTATTTGAATTTCAACCAAGAGTAATCAAACGAATCCATAAATGGAAACTCTAATGAAAATCAATGGATAATGATTCATAGCCAATAAAGGAATCCACCTATAATAAACTATAACTAAATCTATAGCTAAACAAACTATATCTCCAAAGGAGTAATCTCAACACTCAATTCATCATAATTCATCCAATCTAACTAATGAAATGAACTAAGTAGAGTATTCATACTCCTAGCCTAAAGAAGACTAAACTAACTTATTGCAATAATACCCTTAATGAAGTAAGGGCCTTGTTTGGTAGCCTTTTTTTAGGGATGATGGCTTGAATTGTGAAAATAGCCCTCTAGCATAGCTAGCAACCATCGTGTCCCATCTTTTCATCTTCACTCCACGCGACCAAGCAATCATCCACATGTCATATGATCTCCTAGGAAGCTCCTCAAAGGTCTCCAACGCCTCTCTTTGTATCATCATGGCTTGTGAGGCTTGAAGTTCCTTAGCTTGGCCTCGATGAAGGATCTTGTAACATGTGTGCCCCTTGGGATCGTATCAACTACGGGGCATTAAGGAGTTGATTACACTTCTTTCAGATCTAAATCGTGCTATAGAGATGAGTCATAGAGATTTGAGTATAAACTTATATGTTGGTGTTTGTACATAAAGATGTTTGTGACTAGAAAGACTATAGCTAGCCAGAGAGCTAATGTAGCAAATGCGTAGGGTACTGCGCAGTACCACCGATGATGTGGCCAAATTCGAGGCCCGGGGGAGACACCTCACATCCACTTTGACTCATCCACCACCAGAAGAGCACCCGAGAGAGGCTGCACATCCAGTTCCCCCTTATTTGCCATCTGATTAGGAAATCAAGAGTACATTATAGTTACTGATAAAGATACTAGCTACACAATAAAAATCGAGAGCATCGGCTAGTGCGGGGCCTTCTAAAAGGCCTGGTAGTTCGAGAGTTCATGATTTTATAGCTTTAGACCTTCTAGAACGTGCAAGGACTAGGTGAGATGAAGATTCACAGAATTTTATTGATTAGCTTCACAGGATTTTCAAGGTGATGCATGCTTTGAAGACTGAGATAGTAGAGCTAGAAGCTTTCAGGTTGTGAGACATAACCATCCTGTAGTACGAGGGATGAGAGAGTTCTAGAGGTTCTGGGAGGTATGGGAGGCCGAGGTTGGTCGCCTTGCCCTTCAACGGCGAGAAGTACTAGTGTTTGGGAGTATTGTCTCTATTCTGATTCTCTGGCTAGATATGCACCATCTCTTGTGGCCTTGATGCAGGCCAGGATTCATCAGCTTATAGCGGGACTTACACCAAATTATGTTGAGGTCTGTACACAGCCGCACTGAATGATAATATGGATATCTTGCGGATTCAGTCTTTCGCTCAGAATCTGGAAAGGCATAGATGCCAGCAGCGGGTTACTGAGAGAATAGAGAGAGAGCAACATAAGAGGGTGAGGTCTGCTTGTTATCAGGGTGGTTTCAGGCCACAGTATTATGGTAGGCCATCATCACCTTAGTCCCAGTACATATTCGATCGTTATATTCCGTCAGGAATAGGTAAGCGCTCTTGAGCGTCAGGGTCCTAGCAGCAGAGGGGTCTAGGGCAGATGAGACCACTGCCACAACATTATGATAACTGCGGTAAGGCGCACTACGGGTGGTGTCAATATGGTTAGAATGCTTGTTATACATATGGTCATCCAGGTCACATGATGAGAGATTGCTTATAGAGAGGGCAGGGTGGCATGGCGGGCCGACTAGTTCCGGCAGGCTTATCCTAGTCAGTACCTCTCTCAGGGCGTGGTTCACAATCGCTGACTGGTAGAGGTCGAGGTAGAGGCGGAGCTTGCAGTTCAGGCGGTGGTTAGAACTGCATCTATGCCTTGGCAGTTCATCAGGGTTTAGAGTCTTCGCCAGATATTGTGACAGGTACATTGATCGTTTGTTCACATAGTGTCTATGCATTATTAGATTCGGCGTCCACATTCCGTTTGTCGAGAAGTTCGGCCTCTAGTACCCGAGTCATTGAGTAAACCATTCTCTTTGTGTCCACACTAGTTTGTGAACCTATTATTGCTAGAAGAGTCTATCGAGATGTACGATAGTGATTTGTGACGTCGGACCTCGACGGACCTCGTAAAATTAGAGATGGTCGATTTTGATGTCATTATGAGTATGAATTGGTTAGTGTCTTGCTATGTTAATGTCGAGTGTTGGACAAAGATTGTTAGATTTCATTTTCGGGGGGGGGCCGGTTCTAGTGTGGAAGGATAATACAAAAATGCGAGAGGCGAGGTTTATTTATTGTCTCAAGGTGAAGAAAAAAAATTACTAAGGGATTTATTTGTCATGTTGTCCAAGTTAGAGATGCGGATGTAGAGCCGCCAACTCTTCAATCTATTCCGAGTGGTTAATGAATTCCCAGATGAGCTTCCAGGCATTCTACTAGAGTGGGAGATTTACTTTGCTTGTTGATGTACTCCCGGATATGCTGTGACGGATATCGATTCCTCATATAGAATGGCTCTGTAGGAGCTGAAGGAGTTCAAAACGCAGTTGAGAGATTTTCTCGAGAAAGGCTTTATAAGGCATAGCAGATCACTATGGGGTGCACCATTGTTGTGCGTGAGGAAGAAAGATTGCTCCTGGAGGATGTGTATAGATTATCGGTAGCTGACAAGGTAACGATAAAGATTAAGTACCCGCTCTTGAGGATGGATAACTTATTTGACTAGTTGCAGGGTGCCAAGTGATTCTCTAAGATTGACTTGAGATCGAGGTACCATCAAGTGAGAGTTTGGGAGAAAGATAATGATACGAGAAACCTTGAGGCTAGATACGATCAAGTTGAATTTATGGTGATGTCTTTCGGGTTGACAAATGCTCCAGTAGTGTTTGTAGACCTGATACACAGCGTACTCAGACCGTTCTTAGATCTATTCGTGATTGTATTCATTCATGATATTTTGGTTTATTCACGTTCAGAAGCAGAGCATGCAGATCAGTTGCGAGAGGTGTTTAGGGTCCGTCAGGATCAAAAGTTGTATGTGAAGTTTTCTAGGTGTGAATTCTGGTTGAACTCTGTGTCATTCTTAGGCCGCATTGTATTAGAAGAGAAGGCATCAAAGTTGGTACACATAATATAAAGGTCGTGAAGACTTGTCCCAAACCTCAAATTTCCCATAGAGGTTCGAGCTTTTTTTGGGGGGATTTTAAGGTTTTTTTTTTCTTTTTCTTTTAATGCCATTGCAAATCCCACTGGGCACAAGTTTCCGGGGGACAAATGCCGGGGGCTGTTTTGGGGTTGAAAAACGAGACATCGACTAGTTTTGACACTTTAAGGTTCGAGGTTTAGCCTTTTTTGGAGCCCCGGGGAGGAGGTTCTAAACACTTGGTTAGGTATTTTCATTGCTTCAAGATAGGAGGAAGCGGGGGGAAGAACTATCCAACCCACAACCTAGAGTTAGCCATAGCGGTACAATTTTAAAGATCTAGAGACACTATTTATATGGTGTTCTGTTCTATATATAC
>NW_026713687.1:0-26639 GCF_029784015.1 Lycium ferocissimum | reverse complement strand
TTAAAAACAAATTATGCCTTAAAACAAAATCGAGGTTAAGAGTCTTTAACTCGTATCCCAAAATAGTCTTGTCCTTAACTTATCGCAGTTAACTAGAATTATCCCAATGTACAAAATACGGGATATAACAGCCGGAGCTATTCTTCCATCACAAGACACTTTTTAATTGCTAATTAAAGCCCGCTGATCTTGACATAAAATTTCCTTGTCCTTCAATGGAATTGAGCTTCCATGGCTGCTATCAGGAGATAATTCCTATTATACAGTGTTATCGAGGGGATAACTTTAAGATAAAAGAAACTTGATTTATGTTTTGAGTACAGATGGATATACTAAGTTACAGGTAATTATGTAGGTAGCTACGTTGTGACCACTTTCGTTGGAAATTCGACATTAATGGATGTCAAGTGTGGAATGGTATTCAGTAAAGCGAAGGAAGATATAGCATAATAGACAAGTTTTAGTTAAAATTGATTACCACAACCAGTATACTTATGTCCCACTGATTGACGAAGCAACATGATAATGAGATTCAGAAATACTTTATGTCTTGATAAAAGGATTTATCAGGAAGTATTACCAGAGAAAGTGAGCTACAAAGGGTTTTGCTCAATAATAGAAGGAAAGAGGATAGAGGGGAACAAACCCACAAAAGGACTGAGAAGAATACGCCACGATATGAGTTATAGTGTTAAAGAAAGGAAGAAGTATCTAAATATGACAATAGAGAACCATGAAAGGAGTAAGACTAACTCCAAGGAGACTAGAGCGAAAGAGAGATTCAGACATCTATGATAAGGCGATGTTGAGGCGGCAGCCGACCTTGCCTTTTTATAAATTTATTTTTAGCCCCATTTTTCATTATCTTCCACTAAAGACTCCTCCTACAACTCCTTAAAACCCTCCCCAACAATTCTCCACCATTGTAGAGCAAAAAACAAAGGTTTAATACAAGATCTACCTCGTGAGTTAGCTACGGTGAAGGAAAATCACTCCTACTGTATTGTGTTGCTATTAAGGGTGAATACAAGTTAGGAGGATCTTGAACATTGACTTGAGGATGTTGTATAAGGTAAGCACATATTTTTCTTGGATGTTCTTATAATTATTTTGATGTTGGCTGAGAAGAATTGATGGGATAAACATGAACTTGTGAATAGAATCGTCATTTGGTACGAGTTAAGGTTGTGGGCTGTTTTCTTGATACAATTACTAGATATAAGGATGGAATTTGTAGTAAATGATTTCCTTATTATGTTGAGGACATTTCTAAGTTAAGAAGGAACATATAAAAAGGGTGCTATGGGTTGTACGGATTCTAATTCGAGCTTGTCGCTCGTTATATGGTATTATGAAGTTATTATGGATATATATGTTGTGTTGCGGAGGTTTATTTTATTGTTGCGCTCTTGTGATGATATACGGAATTGGAAGGTATTAATGATGTAGGGGAGATGCTGCCGTTTCATTTTAGGGTCAAGTTATCAATTGATGTGTTCGATATACGAAAGTCTACTAAAGTCATGTATGTATTTTTATGGTTATAGGTTTGGCATATTAATTGTGGAAGTTTGTGATTGAATTGAGTTCTTGGACTATGTGAGATATGTTAAGGCAATATTTCCAGAATCGTCCAAACGAACTCTACGGCTAACTAACTGATGAATTTCACGAACCAATTCCTCCTTTCTGGATGCACACTGGTCAATTTGCCTATAGGTTTGCGACTAAGTTCGTCTGCCACAACTTTAGCTTTTCTAGGGTGATACAGAATATCGACGTCATAATCTTTCAATAATTCAATGTTATACCCCGTAGTTTCGGTACGTTGAAATTCGTTGGGCATTAGCTATTCAAGTGCAAACATCAGAGTTATTGTCAAGGAAATGCAAGATCATAGGTGCTCGTGTTACAATTACAAGAGTCCGAGTTAGCGTAACGAGGTTATACGTGAAGTGGGAGATCGATGAACCAGGGAATTAAGCTTCCGAGGCTTTGAAGGAAAATTTGGGCAAGGTTGGAACAAAAATTTTGGTCTAACGGAAGAAAGAATGTGTTTTAGTATATTAAGAGTTTTGAAGGGAAACAAAAGTCTAAAGTGAAGTTCGGGAAGTCTAGTTCCCAACGCAACAAAAAGCTCTCCTCAATCGGACATCGGGGTAAGGAGATATGGACGTTACAAGTCGGGTTGGCGGACGGAAAATGCTGCGCGAACGCGCTGGGAGTGGCGCGAACGCGCAGAAGGCCAAGGGCCAAAACAGCGCGAACGCGCCCTGCTGGCGCGCGAACGCGGCGAACAAATTATAAGCCCGGGTTCAGGATGAAGGCTATATTATAAGAATGTGATAATAACATATATATATATATATGACATTTGGAGACCATATGGGGTGAATTGGTTCGTATGGCACTTAATGAGAAACCCTCGTTGCGGCACGCTAAGTGGGGTCCACACGTCGGAGTTTTATAAAGGACATATGAAGAGACATATGAGTAGTACATGAAAGGTGGAGCAAGTCCTAAGAAGGACCCATATGCCAAATATGGGCATAAGCCTTTCAAAAGGGCGATTTAAAGAAACATTTTCGGATGATCTGACTTGGAGGGGCAAAAACGGTATTATAAGTTTGTAATTTGGAAAAACACAAAGAATGAAAGTTGTAGATAATTGAAAGAGCTTTCCAACCATAGTTCGTGGGTCCTCACACAATATCGGGATCAAGAGTTATGATCTTTTTACTGAACAAAGGTGCAGTCAGAAAAACTGAACTAGCGCGAACACGCCCAAAAGGGGCGCGAACGCGCTGAAGGAAAAATAGGTCGGTCCAGGCAGAACTGGACCGTTCTATAAAGGGGAGACCCCTATTTTCGTCCCAAACCACCCAAAACCTTCCCAAAAACTCCAGAAAATTCCCCAACCTCCAACCACCAACTTTTAACCCAAAACCAGGTATAATTCCCAAATTCCGGTCCAGACAGCGTATAGTTGCAACTAAAAAATTGTGTATTAATGCGTTGTAGCTTAAGTTCAAGGTGAAGGAGTGAAGATATAGTATTATTATCGCGGGAAAGGTATGAATCTCTTTCTATTTGTGTTCGTATTGATTTATTTACGAAGAAGGAGCTGTAAAATTGTGATAAAATGGTTACGTGATGGAATTATGGGACAAACACCATATAGGCGCGTTTATGAAGTATTTTGAAGTTGGGAATATTATGTTATTATGTTTGTTGGTATTGTTGGTAATGATTTGGCCGAGTTAAATTCTCGGGGATGTCGAATTTACGGGAAATGCTTAAATTTTGTAGAAAAAGCAATGGTTTGGAATTGGATTCTTTAGCGCTTATGACTAATGTTCGATGCTTAATGACATTGTTGTAGATCTTGAAGCCGAGACTTAAGTTTGGACTAGCATAGGAAGCAAATGAGGTATGTAAAGCTCACCTTTCTTTTTTGGCATGTCTTAGTGTAAGTAAGCTATGACACGAGTTTCAGGTAATTCTATTCTCGCGATCCGAGCATGCTTATGATTCTTATTTGTTTCTTGATGTTCATATCCTTAATGTAATCTAATTATGATCTTTACGTTTTTGTATGACTAAATGTCGAAAATTGCATGAAAGTTCTGTTTTTCAAAAGAGTTTTATTCTTAAATGATTCCGAAACTACGAACGTCCGTAACTTTCACGGAAAGGCTCGGATCGCTTCGATATGCTCGTAGGAAGTTCCATAATGACTAATGTCTGTAACGTTCCGAGGCAGACTCGGATTGATTTGACATATGACTATGATCTTTATGATACTCTGTTATGCTTATGATATACGATATGTTCTGAGTAATGTCCGAAAGCTTTTTGCTATAACTATTGTCCGGATATTCGAATGACGATTCATTATGATTACTCCATTGAGTCTCTGGAAATGATTATGTGCATATGGTTTCTCACTACTCTGCTCGTGCAAGCTCAATGCATCTTTCACCGAGTCCCGGGCCGGGTACGTTTTCGTGCACATTTCTCTGCATTGTTCACCCAGTCCCTCACTGAGGGCGGGTACGCTATATGTATATATGTATATGATATGATGATGTGATGATGGTGATGGAGGCCGAGATGGCACACCGAGTCCCTTCTAGCGGGGCCGGGACACGCTCACCGAGTCCCTCACTAGAGGGCCGGGTACGGTATATATGTATATGTATACATGCATGATGATGATATAATTTTATGATATGATTTTATTTACCGAGTCCCTCACTAGAGGGCCGGGTACGGTACATATATATACATGATATTATGATGATATGATGGCTCTACTCACCGAGTCCCTCACTAGAGGGCCGGGTACGATATATGTATATGAATATATATTTAATAATACAATGATACGATATGTACATGCAAGGTATATGTTTTCAAAAGCAAGTCTATGATCTTCTGATGATTATGTTATTTTTGTAACCCTCAGTCCGGATTGAGAATACTGTTTAATGTGTTTCATGCTTTGCATACTCAGTACATATCCCGTACTGACCCCCTTTCTTCGGGGGGCTGCGTTTCATGCCGCGCAGGTATACCCAGGTGAGCAGAAGACATTAGTAGAAGATGTTCCATCTGGACTGTCGAGCTCCATTCTTCCAGAGTGCTGCGGAGTCAGAATAATTGTGTTATGGTATCTGAGTCATGTTAGAGACTTTGCAGACAAAGTGTGTATAGTACGTGTCGAGTTTGTAAGCGGCTATGTAAGCGATGTATCAATATGTATTATATTATAGATTTCATATGATTTTAGATTTTATTTGACTTGAAAATGATGGAAAGCATGTTGTATTCCGAAAAAGTTTCATTACTTATTTATGTTATGGTTTGAGGGCCCAGTCTGATTGTGAGTACCGTGTGAGTCAGCGGGTTCGCTCGGCCCTAGGTAAGGGTCAGGTGCCCATCACACCCTATCGGATTAAGGGTGTGACATTCAAACCATCTTCCTTATCGCAAATTCAGCTTCTTTTTGCTTAATATATACTGGAGACTCTGATGGTCTATACAATTATCAGCGTGGACTCCATATAATAATGCCGCCATAATTTCATGGCGCATCTCCTCGGGTTTCATGTGATTAGTGGTCCATGAACTATTTTTCCAGTATCTAACGAACCTCATTTTTTTCCTTCAAAGATTTCCAAACTACCAAGCACTGGTATTCCTATTACGATAATCGTTATTATCCGAAATATTCTTGAGTCTGATAATCCTCTCCACTACTCTTTAGGAACTTAACCCGCAGCCATTTTCTTGCCTTTATTACCATTCTCTAAAACATATTACCACGCACTTAGGTAGAACATCCGTTTACCCGATAGGGGAGATTCAAATCATAACACAAACATATCGCAATTCATATTGGCGAGAAGCATCTCTTTAAGGAGTCTTTCATTCCTTCCCTTTATTCTCTTGGCATGTAGATACATTTAAGCTCTGGCCTCAAGTCAATAGATTTCCTTTCTTAATCATCTAAAGATATTGTAACGCCGGTTTAAGTATAATGTAATATGTTCTCCCCCCTTTAAGGGGCTGTACTTATACCATATCCATGTTTTTTTCTTTACAATCTATAACTCAATTAGCTTCGTACGAGACTTTAATAAATTCATGAGGCGATGAGAGCTCTCGATCACATAGTACAAAATCTTATCTGATAGCTGGTCCTCAAAATAACGTACTTAATGTAGAAATTTTTTTGTAATAACATCCTTCCTAGTAGATCACATCCCCTCTTTCACACCCATTCCTTATCTCCCGTTCCGCTTTCTCGATATTCGCATTTCTTGATATTCACATAATTCATCGTTCCATACCATGGGTTTTCCTTTTGCCCTGCACTATTATATTCCAGTTCCTTTTTGCAAATAATTTCGTGCTTTGCCCGTCGGCTCTTTTGAGGCTCTGCTTAATTACGTTTCTTACTTTCGACTTTTCTGACGTTCTGATCTCCTTATGTTCTACTCGATTACTCTTTTTTTTTTCCAAATATCGTTGTATTAGAATTTTCCAATGTCAACCTGTAACAAAATCAATATCAGTTTATCTCGTAACATCTATCCCATACCTTTCAATTTGTCTCATAAATTCTGTCCACTTAATGTCTTCCATATATTACAACACTAGCTGTTAGGGTTCACCCATCGATCGACATAGTCAAAAAAAAAAAAAAAAAAAAAAAGGGGAGTCCTACACATACATATAAATATATTTCTACCATTTCTTTTACAAGACATTTCCAATCACTTATTCCAACTTACTCTAATTTCAGAGCTGCGTTGCTCCTCTTCCTCTTCACCAATCTAATCCGTTGCAACTCACGCGACCTCTATAAAATTGCTAGCCATTCCACACACTCTGATTTCCTTTAGATTACCCCAAATTTCCTATTTGTCTCTTATATCTATATTTGTGAAAATTTTAATACATTTCCCAGGGGGGTCACCCATCCCAGAATTGCTCTGGCCCTAGCACGCTTGACCTTAAAACTTTAATGCATTTAGGTGCGTCAAAGCCGGTATAATCGCATCAACTGCCCCGCACGACCTTTGTCACGTAATTTTAGGCAAGTCAGGGTCTTAACAATTTTCAAAACGTCCTCGTAGCGGGTCCCACCCCAATCTAGAGAGGAGTCTTTCACTTTTCTGACCATATAATTACTGTGTCGCCCCTTATCTAAATCCTTAATACTTACCTTCGTTTATATGTCAAATTCGACATAGCCCACAAGTTTAAATTTTTTCCGCAAATTCCGACTCCAATCAATTGTCGGGAACTGGTAAAATATTTCAGTAAGGCTCTTTCCAACCACTAGCAGAAGGAAACTAAAGTCCGACAAACATCGCAGAACATCTTAGTACTTAATTCACATAATTACCTCCATATACATATAGGAGTGGTAGGCGAACCATTTAATTCTCAACTACTTGTCATATGCTTTGTATTTTTTCCACTAAGGTGAAACTTAACTGCTGGACATTTTTTCCCTTCAACATAGGCTTTTCTAAAGCAAAGTGTGGTCGGAACGTATTTTTGGTCCGTTTAAATAAATTGCAAATTTGTTGCTCATATATACTTTCTCGAAATAGAATTTCCCACATAAGGACGGTGCTTCTTACGAATAATATGGAGGGTATCTCTTAAATTTTTAATCCAACGTAATAGATTTACTCTATCGGTATGGACTTTCAAGACATGTTAAGAACGTACATCTCATTTTCCTTTTTATAATGCTGGAAAAAAAATTGGGCGAGGGTTCCTCTTCCGTACTTCTTACTACCCCAACACACACGCAAGAAATACCAACAATGCCTCACAGGGCCAACATATATACGTACGTATCATATCGTATCATAGCCACACAAGGCTAATAATTTCAAGTAAAAATATGAAGATGTCGAGACTTACCTTACATACATAACTCAAATGGCACCGGTGGCATTTTCCTATTTTCCTTCCTTTTCGATTCTCAACTTTATATTTCGATCATACTTCAAATGACTTCCCCAATACACATCTTTCATACCATTGCCTACTCCGTGTACTTGTATAGCTTCCAATATCATCAATCACCGTCTCTTCGTCATACCGTCCTTCGGCTGAAATCAAAGGTTAGTAAAAAGGAATTCATTTCCTACGGTGGCTCTATCGCACGATCTAAGATCCAAAGAAAGGTAACACCCTAAATGTCCTGTAGCCTCCTGTTTATAGATGTGGTGCACAACACACCGATAAACAAGACTCTACGAGACACGGCTTTGTAGACATTCCGAGGACAAACCGCTCGATACCACTTTTGTCACGACCCGGCTCGTGGGCCGCGGCCGATGTCCTACTTGGACACCCCAAACAGACGTACATACTAACTCGTCATATTTTTATCTAACTCAAACTTTCATATTAATTATCTCAAACAGATTAAAAGCAAATATTATCTTAAGCGGTCGCGCGTGCAAAAATGTCACATCAAAGTCAGAAGGGACGGCGGAATACACATCGCCGAATATATATACATATACAAACGTACAGGCCATTTAGGCCGCATCCAAATCTAATAGGTTGGCGGAATATACATCGCCAGATACATACACGTATACGGACAAATGGGCCGTTTTGGCCATAGCAGCAAACGGGACCGCTGTAAGACACAGATTGTAAACAAACGAACACACACATGACCCATGACCCACATATATGACTACAGGCCTCTACAAACCAAAATAGAACATATGACGGGACAGGGCCCCGCCGTACCCCAAACAATCAAATATACAAAAGCATAAACATCGCAGAAGATAGGTACCAACATATGGGCTCCGGACCAAAAGGAGCACTCTGTAATAGCAGAATGTGTGGCCTACACTGGCAAATCACGAACCTCTGTACCTACGGGCATGAAACGCGGCCCCGAAGAAAGGGGGTCGATGCGAGAGATGTGCGAGTATGTAAAGCATAAAGTGCGTAAATCCAAACCATAACCGAAGTGAAAGGTACGGAGAGAAAATACCGGATCAATATATACCAAACACATGCGAAGACATATGTACATAATGCAAACAGAGATCATGCATAAGGCTCGGAACGTGGTCACCACTCCGACGCTCGGTGCCACACACAACATACTCCGAGAGGTTTCAAATCTCCGTACACCCCGAACACAACATATCATATCATATCATCAAACATATCATAAGCCATATCACAAAGATAACTCCATAAACGGAACCCGGCCCTATGGCGAGGTCTCGGGAACCGTAACACGAAGATACGCCGAATTTATCATAGTGCGCACGATCACAAACCGGCCGGGAACCGGCGAACGATATCATAGTAATAGGCACGAGCAGAGTAGTGCGGAAACCATATGCATATACACCATTAAATCTCAAGATTCGACAAATAAATACACATATATCTATTGAGATCAGAAGGTTCAAAATAGTATCGAGTCTATCAGAATTAGTATACAAAAGATATGAGCCTTTAAATTTACAAAACTCTCGAAAAATACTTCATAAACCATTTTCTGAAAATTTAGTGTCGTTCACATTTAGGAGCTTTCAAATAACTTACGGAGCAAATCAAACGGAGCCTTAAATTCATAGGCAAAGTTCCCCTCTTTATATCATACCAAGGGGGATTAAGTAAGACAAACGAAAGAAGTCTCGGGACTAGTGGGCCCACCTCGGGTCAAGTCGAGGTGGCGGACATAAATTACGAACATTAGACTCTACGGAGTCATCCATGTAAGTTTCAAAACGATTCTATCACATTTGTGCAAAATATGGATGTTCGAATAGTTTTCCAACAAAACATAAGAATTATAATTCAATTACATTGAATGAATAGTACCTAAAATCATACTCGGATTTCAATGAACAGAATTTCCCCCGAGGCTCAAATCTCAACCTAGTATGTCTAGGACATGCCAAAAGAAGAAAACGGATAGCTTTACATACCTTTTTCACTTCTTACGCTCGCCCAAACTCAAATCCCGTTTGCTTCAAAATCTACAATTGGTCATAGTTGCCAAATATAAGTTTCAAGCTTTTATGCATTCAAACTTAAATCCATATTTGTCTACCGAAATTTCGGCAAAGATTTCCCCTATAAATTCAACATCTCCGAGACTTAGCTCGGCTATAATATCAACAACAACAACCACAACAATAACAACAATCATCAAAATCACAACAAAACGCATTCTAACAAAATTTCCCCTTCCTTTCCACATAATGCAACTCTTTCATTCTAACTTCACACCATCCAACTAATATCAACATTTTTCCACATTCATTAACTAACTCAAGATTACTTAAATATATTTCAATAACATTTCAAGCAACACTCAAGGATTTAAGCAATTCCGCCAATTCCATATTCTATCCAAAACTTCAACAAATGCGACGAAACTTATAATCATTTTCTTCCAAGTTCATTAACAACAACCATAATTCACATTTAGAAACTTACTTCCATAGTTATATAAAAATTATATATAATATATATATATATATATATATATATATAATATATATATATATATAATCCACAAATCTTCCTACAACACTTAACCACTACTTTCCTTGCACATTTTTGGCTAACATTCTTCCATTTACTCCACAAGGTCATTACAACACAATTTACATAACAAATAGAATTTTAATCTTCCCCTTCCATTACCTCATTTTCGGCCATATGCCCACATGCACACCCACCATGCAAACTTCCATATTCCTATAAATTCTACCCATTTCTACACACTACAACATAAACAAGCCTTCATAACATAATTAAAAGGGATTAATCCTTACCTTTTCTCTTCAACTTCTTCACTTGACCAAAGTGCGGAAACGATGAAACGGATGAATTATCTTCCGAAATAATTACACCACGTTGTAGAGGACCCTTGAATTAGTGGGAATACAACAAGAAAATAATTTTTGGAACAAGATTTTGAGGGACAAAAATTTCCTATGCCATGGCCGAATGGCTTAATTTTTTTTGCTCTTCTTTGTTTTGTTTTTCTCCTTCTTTGTTTCTTGAAACTTCTAAGTAATAAGGCCCCTTAATATGAATTTAACACATGGGATTTGAGGGCATGGGCTTGGGCCAAGCCATTTGGCCGGCCACCCCTACTATTGGGCCTTAATTCCTCTTTTTTTTTTTTTTTGTGATTTTTTCCTAGCCCAATTGGTTATGGCCCCCGTTTTGTAATTCCCGAAACTAATTTTTGAAATTCCAATTTTTGCCCTTAGCCTTCCTCCGTATTTCCGCATCAATATTTCCCATGAATATCACACATGTGTTAAATAAAATAAAAACATAGCCTTATTTCTTACAAGGCAAGGTTATTCCAAATTTCCAAGTACGCAAAAAAATGCGGGATATAACATCCTCCCCCCCTTTAAAAACATTCGTCCTCGAATGTTAAATCAGCCTTATAGAGTCTTACAAGCATGGCGGGGGAGTTTCTCTTTATGAATAGCACACATCAGTCATCTGTCAATCAATATAACAGATTTAGAAATTCACATTACCTGTAAGTATAGGGAACAAGCGAGGATACCTCTTCTTCATTTCGTCCTTTGCTTCCCAGGTAGTTTCTTCTCTATTATTGTTTCGCCATAAAACCTTAACAGAGGGTATGTCCCCGGGTTTGCAACCTCCTCACCTGACAATTCAGAATGGCTACAGGTTGCTTCTCATAAGACAATTCCTCAGTCATTTAAATGTCATCTACTGGAAATATCCCAGGAGGATCACCAACTCATTTTCTGAACGTGGATACACGGAATACCGGATGTACTGCCTCCGGATCAGATGGTAAGTCTAGCTCATAGGCGACCTCGCCTACCTTCCAAATAGCCTGATACGGTCCGATACACCGCGGACTGAGTTCACTCTATTCACCGAATCTCATCACACACTTCATAAGTGACACCTTCAGAAATAGCCAGTCATCAATCTGGAATTCTAACGGTTAGCGTCGTTTATCTGTATATGATTTCTGTCGACTTCGAGCGATCAACAACCATCCCCGAGTGAGCTTTTATCTTACTAATCGCTTGCTGAACCATACCTGGTCCGATAACTTTGTTTCACCCATATCGAACCAACCAATCGGAGATCCGCATATATATATATATATATATAAGGTCTCGTATTCGTATGGTGTCATCTGAATGTTGGGACGATAACTATTATTATTATAGGCAAATTCAGTTAACGGTAAATGATCACCTCCACTATCCTTGAAGTCAATAACATAGACCCGTGGCATATCTTCTCAGTGTCTGAATAGTACGCTCGGCCTGTCCGTCGGACTGAGGATGAAATGCTGTACTAAGACTCACCTGAGTTCTCAGTCCTTCCTGGGGCGATCCCCAGAAGTTAGTCGTAAGCTGAGCACCTCTATCAGTAATAATAGACGCAGGAATCCCGTGAAGTCTTATTATCTCTTTAATATACCATCTGGTATAATCCTCAGCCGAATAAGTAGTTCTATTCGGAAGGAAATGGGCTAATTTCGTCAATCTTTGACAATAATCCAAATAGAATCGTACCCGTGTAGAGTGCGCGGTACACCTATAATAAAGTCCATGTTAATCGTTTCTCATTTCCAAACTAAAATTTTTGATGCCCGATTTGACTTGCTCGTAATTGGCCAACAAACTCTACGGTGTCTCTTTTCATACCGCTTTTGATGCTCGATTTAAAATCGACTATATTTTAGTGAACCCAAGATGGATATTCGTGCTTCGCTCAACTTGCACCGTATTGGAATGGCATCCTTGAATGGGATCCTCGACGCTATTTTACCTTTTCCATAATCGATGATTCAGCAACTTCTCGGACAAAACCCCCAATATTTCCAGAATCGTCCAAACGAACTCTAAGGCTAATTAACTAATGGATTTCACGAACCAATTCCTCTTTTCTGGCTGCACGCCGGTCAAATTGCCCATAAATCGCAACTATAAACATCTGCCACAACATTTGCTTTTCCAGGGTGGTACAGAGTATCGACGTCATAATCTTTCAATAGTTCAAACCATTTTCCTTATCGCAAATTCAGCTTCTTTTTGCCTAAAATATACCGAGACTCGATGGTCTATACAATTATCGCCGTGGACTCCATATAAATAATGCCGCCATAATTTCATGGCGAATCTCCTCGGGTTTCATGTGATTAGTGGTCCATGAACTATTTTTCTAGTATCTAACAAACCTCTTTTTTTTCCTTCAAAGATTTCCAAACTACCAAGCACCGTATTCCTATTACGATAATCGTTATTACCCGAAATATTCTTTGAGTCCGATAACTCTCTCCACTACTCTTTAGGAACTTAACCCGCAGCCATTTTCTTGCCTTTATTACCATTCTCTAAAACATATTACCACACACTTAGGTACAACATCCGTTTACCCGATAGGGGAGATTCAAATCATAACACAAACATATCGCAATTCATATTGGCGAGAAGCATCTCTTTAAGGCGTCTTTCATTTTTTCCCTTTATTCTCTTGGTATGTAAATACATTTAAGCTCGGGCCTCCAGTCAATAGATTTCCTTTCTTAACACCTAAAGATATTGTAATGCCGTTTTAAGTCTAACATAATACGTTCTCCCCCCCTTTAAGGGGCTGTACTTATACCATATCCATGTCTTTTCCTTACAATCTATAACTCGATTAGCCTCGTACGAGACTTTAATAAATTCACGAGGCGATGAAAACTCTCGATCACATAGTGCAAAATCTTATCGATAGCTGGTCCTCGAATAATGTACTTAATGTAGCCATTTATCCTTTAGTAATCACACCCTTCCTTCACATTCGTTCCTTATCTGTCGTTCCGCTTTCTCGATATTCGCATTTCTTGATATTCACATAATTCATCGTTCCATACCATGGGTTTTCCTTTTGCCCTGCACTATTACATTCCAGTTCCTTTTTGCAAATAATTTCGTGCTTTGCCCGTCGGCTCTTTTGAGGCTCTGCTTAATTACGTTTCTTACTTTCAACTTTTCTGACGTTCTGATCTCCTTATGTTCTACTCAATTACTCTCTTTTCTTTCCAAATATCGTTGTTTTAGAATTTTCCAATGTCAATCTGTAACAAAATCAATATCAGTTTATCTCGTAACATCTATCCCACACCCTTCACTTTGTCTCATAAATTCTGTCCACTTAATATCTTCCATATATTACAACACTAGCTATTAGGGTTCACCCATCGATCGACATAGTCATAAAAAAAAAAAAAAAAAAGAGTCCTACACATACATATACATATATATTCCTGTCATTTCTTTTACAAGGCATTTCCAATCACTTGTCCCAACTTACTCTAATTTCAGAGCTGCGTTGCTCCTCTTCCTCTTCACCAATCTAATCCGTTGCAACTCACGCGACCTCTATAAAATTGCTAGCCATTCCACACACTCTGATTTCCTTTAGATTACCCCAAATTTCCTATTTGTCTCTCATATCTATATTTGTGAAAATTTTAGTACATTTCCCAGGGGGGTCACCCATCCCAGAATTGCTCTGGCCCTAGCACGCTTGACCTTAAAACTTTAATGCATTTAGGTGCGTTAAAGCCGGTATAATCGCATCAATCGCCCCGCACGACCTTTGTCACGTAATTTTAGGCAAGTCGGGGTCTTAACAATTTTCAAAACGTCCTCGTAGCGGGTCCCACCCCGATCTAGAGAGGAGTCTTTCACTCTTCTGACCATATAATTACTGTGTCGCCCCTCATCTAAATCCTCAATACTTACCTTCGTCTATGAGTCAAATTCTACACAGCCCACAAGTTTAAATTTTTTTTTTCCACAAATTCCGACTCCAATCAATCGTCGGGAACTGGTAAAAATATTTCTGTCAGGCTCTCTCCAACCACTAGCAGAAGGAAACTAAAGTCCGACAAACATCGCAGAACTTCTTAGTACTTAATTCACATAATTACCTCCATATATATATAGGAGTGGTAAGCGAACCATTTAATTCCCAACTACTTGTCATATGCTTTGTATTTTTCCAATAAGGTGAAACTTAATTGCTGGACATTTTTGCCCTTCAACATAGGCTTTTCTAAAGCAAAGTGTGGTCGGAACGTATTTTGGTCCGTTTAAATAAATTGCAAATTTGCTGCTCATATATACTTTCTCGAAATAGAATTTCCCACATAAGGACGGTGCTTCTTACGAATGACATGGAGGGTATCTCTTAAATTTTTAATCCAACGTAATAGATTTACTCTATCGGTATCGACTTTCAAGACATGTTAAGAACGTACATCTCATTTTCCTTTTTATAATTTTGAAAAAAAAATTTGGGTAGAGGTTCCTCTATACTTCTTACTACCCCAACACTGCGCACGCAGAAATACCAACAATGCCTCACAGGGCCAACATATATACGTACGTATCATATCGTATCATAGCCACACAAGGCTAATAATTTCAAGTAAAAATATGAATATGTCGAGACTTACCTTACATACATAATTCAAATAGCACCGGTGGCATTTTCCTATTTATTTTCCTTTTCGATCTTCAACTTTACATTTCAATCATACTTCAAATAACTTCCCCAATACACATCCTCCGTACCATTACTTACCTGTATACTGTGTAGCTTCCAATATCATCAATCACTGTCTTCTGTCGATACCGTCCTTCGGCTGAAATCAAAGGTTAGTAGGAAGGAATTCATTTCCTACGGCTGGCTCTATCGCACGATCTAAGATCCAAAGAAAGGTAACACCCTAAATGTCCTGTAGCCTCCTGTTTATAGATGTGGTGCACAACACACCGATAAACAAGACTCTACGAGACACGGCCTGTAGACATTCCGAGGACAAACCGCTCGATACCACTTTTGTCACGACCCGGCTCCGTGGGCCGCGGCGATGTCCTACTTGGACACCCCAAACGTACGTACATACTAACTCGTCATATTTTTATCTAACTCAAACTTTCATATTAATTATCTCAAACATTAAAAGCAAATATTATCTTAAGCGGTCGCGCGTGCAAAAATGTCACATCAAAGTCGAAGGGACGGCGGAATACACATCGCCGAATATATATACATATACAAACGTACAGGCCATTTAGGCCGCATCCAAATCTAATAGGTTGGCGGAATATACATCGCCAGATACATACACGTATACGGACAAATGGGCCGTTTTGGCCATAATAGCAAACGGGACCGCACTAAGACGCAGATCATAAACAAACGAACACACACATGACCCATTACCCACATATATGACTACAGGCCTCTACAAACCAAAACGGAATCATATGGCGGGACAGGGCCCCGCCGTACCCCAAATAATCAAATATACAAAAGCATAAACATCACGTAAGATAGGTACCAACATATGGGCTCCGGACCAAAAGGAGCACTCGTAATAGCGTAATGTGTGGCCTACACCGGCAAATCACGAACCTCTCTGTACCGCGGGCATGAAACGCACCCCGAAGAAAGGGGGTCGATGCGAAAGATGTACCGAGTATGTAAAGCATAAAGTACGTAAATCCAAACCATAACCGAAGTGAAAGGTACGGAGAGAAATACCGGATCAATATATACCAAACACATGCGAAGACATATGTACATAATGCAAACAGAGATCATGCATAAGGCTCGAACGTGGTCACCACTCCGACGCCGGTGCCACACACAAGATACTCCGAAGGTTTCAAATCTCCGTACACCCCGAACACAACATATCATATCATATCATCAAACATATCATAAGCCATATCACAAACATAACTCCATAAACGGAACCCGACCCTATGGCGAGGTCTCGGGAACCGTAACACAGCATACTGCCGAATTTATCATAGTGCGCACGATCACAAACCGGCCCGGGAACCGGCGAACGATATCATAGTAATAGGCACGAGCAGAGTAGTGCGGAAACCATATGCATATACACCATTAAATCTCAAGATTCGACAAATAAATACACATATATCTATTGAGATCAGAAGGTTCAAAATAGTATCGAGTCTGTCAGAATTAGTATACAAAAGATATGAGCCTTTAAATTTACAAAACTCTCGAAAAATACTTCATAAACCATTTTCTGAGAAATTTAGTGTCGTTCACATTTAGGAGCTTTCAAATATCTTAAGAAGCAAATCAAACGGAGCCTTAAATTCATAGGCAAAGTTCCCCTCTTTATATCGTACCAAGGGGGATTAAGTAAGACAAACGAAAGAAGTCTCGGGACTAGTGGGCCCACCTCGGGTCAAGTCGAGGTGGCGGACATAAATTACGAACATTAGACTCTACGGAGTCATCCATGTAAGTTTCAAAACGATTCTGTCACATTTGTGCAAAATATGGATGTTCGAATAGTTTTCCAACAAAACATAAGAATTATAATTCAATTACATTGAATGAATAGTACCTAAAATCAGACTCGAATTTCAATGAACAGAATTGCCCCGAGGCTCAAATCTCAACCTAGTATGTCTAGGACATGCCAAAAGAAAAAAACGGATAGCTTTACATACCTTTTTCACTTCTTACTCTCGCCCAAACTCAAATCCCGTTTGCTTCAAAATCTACAATTGGTCATAGTTGCCAAATATAAGTTTCAAGCTTTTATGCATTCAAACTTAAATCCATATTTGTCTACCGAAATTTCGGCAGCATTTCCCCTATAAATTCAACATCCCCGAGAATCATCTCGGCCCAGAATATCAACAACATCAACACAACAATAACAACAATCATCAAAATCACACAAAACACACTCTAACATAAATAGTCTTCCTTTCCCATAATGCAACAACTTCCATTCCAACTTCACAATTCCAAGCTAATATCACATTTCCATATTCATTTACTAATCAAAATCATTCCAACACAATCCAAGTATTCCATATCATTAAAGCAACATTTACAAAATATAAGCAAAATTTCCACCAAAATTATAATTCATTTAGAACTTCAACAAATTCAACATAAATATTCGTTGCATTTTCATCTCCAATTTCATTAACAACAATCATAATTTGCACCTTAGAAACTTATTCATTTATATAAAAATTATATAAAAATCACATAATTTCCCATAAATCCACAAATCTTCCTACAACACTTAACCACTACTTTCCTTGCACATTTTTGGCTAACATTCTTCCATTTACTCCACAAGGTCATTACAACACAATTTACATAACAAATAGAATTTTAATCTTCCCCTTCCATTACCTCATTTTCGGCCATATGCCCACATGCACACCCACCATGCAAACTTCCATATTCCTATAAATTCTACCCATTTCTACACACTACAACATAAACAAGCCTTCATAACATAATTAAAAGGGATTAATCCTTACCTTTTCTCTTCAACTTCTTCACTTGACCAAAGTGCGGAAACGATGAAACGGATGAATTATCTTCCGAAATAATTACACCACGTTGTAGAGGACCCTTGAATTAGTGGGAATACAACAAGAAAATAATTTTTGGAACAAGATTTTGAGGGACAAAAATTTCCTATGCCATGGCCAAATGGCTTAATTTTTTTTGCTCTTCTTTGTTTTGTTTTTCTCCTTCTTTGTTTCTTGAAACTTCTAAGTAATAAGGCCCCTTAATATGAATTTAACACATGGGATTTGAGGGCATGGGCTTGGGCCAAGCCATTTGGCCGGCCACCCCTACTATTGGGCCTTAATTACTCTTATTTTTTTTTTCCTAGCCCAATTGGTTATGGCCCCCGTTTTGTAATTCCCGAAACTAATTTTCGAAATTCCAATTTTTGCCCTTGGCCTTCTTCCGTATTTCCGCTTCAATAATTCTCATGAATATCACACATATGTTAAATAAAATAAAAACATAGCCTTGTTTCCCACAAGGCAAGATTATTCCAAATTTTTCAAATGCGCAAAAACACGGGATATAACAAATAAATACAGATTTTATTATAAGGCGTCAAAGAAAAGCAAGGTAAGGGGAAAATATGATTTACAAGTATGTAAACCTCCGTGAAGGGAGTTGATTGATGAAATGTTTAGAAGGCAAAGACGAAATTCTAGAAAGAGTATTCAGATATGAATTATGAGACGAGCCTTATTACTTTACATTCTTTCATAGTAATCACCCTTGTGTGGTTGAGTTGTATATCATATGTGTTTCTATATATGGCCTTCTAAGGCATGAGATATATTTTCTGGGTTGTGTGCAGGTTTGGGATTGTTATAATTATAACGGAAACTCTACTGAAATTTCCTAAGGATTTAAGATAAATTGTGGAGATCTATAAGTGAGACTATGACGAGAAGAAAGAAAGGGCCTAGTAGCGAATGATTAGAGATAAAGTTAGTAGTCAATTGTGGGATAAATGAAGCAAGTATTTACTATGTTGGGAGGAGTGATAATTAGGTCAGGATAGGATAAGAATTATTTGAAGGAAAAAAAAAATGATATACTTAGGGTAGAAAGAAGTTTTATGTACCGAAGAAGTTAAAGAGATAAGTATCCCAGAAGAGGCTTATGTATGTGATACCGATTTAGATTATTAAGTTAGATTTCACCCGATGATTATAGCAGGGAAACTTTTAAGTCACTATGGGCCAGCCCTATTAACCTTAACGATACCTCGAGATAATAGATTGAAAGGGATAAGTTTACTAAAGCTCCTTGCCTGGTAATTCGTCGATCTTATGACTGCAGTTGCGTTATGCTACAGTTTAGGTTATTTATCCTGGAACTTACCCGAATGGTTACACGATAGGAGTTTGTTATTACTGATATGAAGGAAAGTGAGAGATGTAGAAAGGAAGAGATTCAAACTATGATAATGAAAAATGAGATAAGGTTGATCGACGAAACAAAAGAACGATAAGTGACGAATGTCCAGTATGTGTCTTGTGTGTGACTAGACCGATAAGAACATACAGAGAAGGAAAGGTAGAAAAGAGGCGAATAAAAGAATGTCCATCGGAATAGTAATCTGATGAGCATAGTACTAGTAAGAATCATACTTTGTGGATATCTCAGTACTAGGCGAGGATGTTATTGGATGTTACGAAATAATTGAGGTTTCAGCCCATATTGTGAGTAATATGTGACTACTTAGATCATGACGAGAGATGAGGGATTCTTGGGCGAGTGAAATATCTGATGTGTAAGGAAGACAATAACTCCACGCTTATACTATACCACAATATCTTTCCAAGGGGTTCCAAAAGGACCACATATTACTACGTTACTATTATATTGGGATAGCAGAGAGCGATGCCCTTATGATAGTGTGAGTTGATTAAAGAAGAGTATGAAATGATTGACGTTGAGTCTTAAGTTACAATTTTCCTAAAAGTAAGTCAATGGTATTCCGAAATATGTTTATGACTATTGTACTACAAATGAAATTATTTGGGCAAAGGAATGAGAAGCCAAATAAGGAAAAGAATAGAGTATGATCTTGGAGGACGAGTGGACCAATCCTACGTGCATATTAAGACGGTAACACATGGGAATCGTACCCCCGGTGAGCTATGTGGCAATGTCCCAAGAAAAGATTGTTGAGAAAAGTTAAGTCAAGAGATGGCAAGTTTGAGAGTGATACAGTAAAAGAAACACAGATTAGTTACGAGTTATGTCGATAAATGACGAATACATAAGACGATCTATGAATCTTAATAGAACCGTGGAAAGAAACATTAGGACAAAGGCAATCAAATGGAAATCAAAGGATTAATTTTTAACATTATGAGATAATGTGACAGCCAGAAACGTATGGATGAAATGATATAAGGTAGGGACCAAAGGACAAAAAAGGGCGGAAAGTCCAAGATAATATCTCATAAGGCAACGTAGATTTGTGAAGCAGAGTTGGAAAATGGGCATATGATAGAAAAGAAGTGTTAACCTCAATGTGATGGTGGAGGTGGTATAGAGACGATTACCTATACAAATGTTCACTCGAGATATGATACAAGTGGTTACCTCAGAGAAATGCTCTCGAGATATTCATTACGGGACATGATTATTATAGGATTTCAAACCCTTTAAGATGATTCGTTATGTATTATGACTTTTGCTCAACATAAGTTAAATGAGAAAAGGATTCTTAGAATAAGAAGTTTTTTGATTATTACGTACCCTTAAGAGATTAAGGGATAAGACAGTATCAACATATAACGAAGGATTCATGGACGATTTATTAATGCGGGTATAGAGGCAATGACTATATGATTAAAGTTATGAGGAAAAGTAAATGATAAGGACGTAAGGTATCTAAAATAAGTGAGCATGAAAGAGGACTAATTCTGGTGTATATGTTATTTTCTTGCCTTACATACTCGGTACATTATTTGTACTGACTCCCCTCTTGCCTGGGGGGTTGCGTTTCATGCCCTGTCACGACCCAATTTCACTGAATCGTGTGGGCACCTACCTTTCCCACCTCGGTAGGAGAACCCTTAACTCAACATTCACCAATAATAGAAAATAGCGCAAGGAAGTAAAATAACGTAAGTCTCACAAATATAATATTAACAAGTGCAGAAGTAAATGAAATCCACCCCAGTATCTGGTCTGGTCATACAAGAGCATCTAAATCCAAATACTAAAAGTCTAAATAATAATACATAAGTAGCCTCAAATCATGTCTCAGAATGGAAAGCATGACATAAGTAATAGAAGAGTCTTCAAGGTCAGCAAACGCCATGCTCACCCTGGGAAACTCGAATGGAAGCTGAAGAGTCGATTAGCCACGGGTCAGAGAAGTAGATCCGACCTTGTACTCTGCATTCATAAAAGAAAGCAGCAAGTGCAGGTCAGTACAAACCACAGTACTGGTAGGCATCATTGGCCGACTAAGCATAGTTAACACAATTCAGAAAATAAAGCAGATAAGAAAAAAAACCAACCAAGCATGAGATAATATAATCACAAACGAGTATCCGTCATCACCTATGTAAGCATCTAAACCCCAATATGATAAGTCATAGAATATCCGATCCAATCCAATCACCATAATAGAATCAAGACAATCCAATCATCACAGCAGAAACATCACAATCCAATACTCACCACACCTCAATCAAGTAATAATGCAATGCAGTGGAATAATGGTATGAATGCAATGTTGTGCCATGCAAATGAGGTGTACACATGTACTTCGGACGAAAATATCAACGTCTCGGTAACACAACCCAGCATGACTTGCGAAGTCTAAGTGCCACCCCTCCCGTATCTTTTCCCAACAAATAGACGGGACCCTAGCTAATTGCTCACAGGGGGAGTCTCACCGGCACCACCCTGGGAGACCCGCGGAGTCCATGCACTAACAATGATTCCGGGGTAACATCGGAATTGGCCATGCAAGAACGATGCCCGAAATAGCTCATCAAACATCGACTTCCTCACAGTCACTTAATAAAAGAGTCTGTCAATATCAGTTTCACACAATCAACAATTCCGGAATTGAACCTCGGACATCGACCTTCTCACGATCACTCAAGTAAAAAGATGTTCATCAAATACCAGTTTAATATAATCAACGATTCCGGAATGCATCTTTAGAAGAGTTTATCAAAAATCGATTTCGCTCAATCAACGACACCGGATCATCACCGGGTATCGGCCATGCATGAATATGAGAGAATGCGTGCAATACATATGTCAATCATCAACAATCAGGTTCAATCTCACAAATACCACAACGAGGTATGCCAACAACGTATCGCCTCACAATACCGCAGCGGGTCTGCCAAAATATATCAAGTCAAGTACCAACAGTGGTTACGCCAACATATATCGACCACAAATACTAACAACGGTATGTCCATTCTATCCAAATCAGGACGACAAGCAGGACTCGATATCTATCAACTACACATGGCATCAAGCCAGCACAATTAATCAATCAAACACATATAACGGGGTGGCTAGTCCCAACACACATCAGGGCCCAACCTAAGGCAATATTCATCCCAACTTCATACCCGAAGGTTCACATGCTGTCTCCGACATTATAATCTAAATATGTCATTCACTATACGAAGTCTCACTAAAGGTAAGCCATAACCTACCTGGACTGCCGAACCGCAACACCAACCAGTCACTCTTTTGACTTGCCCTTCCTCTGAAGCTCAAAACCAAAGTAGTCTAAGCATAATCAAATTATATATTAGAAATCATGAAGAATGATACTAATATTGCTATGATATCAACTAGGTCCATTTTAACCCTAAAAATTGAGAAAACGGGCCCACAGGGGTAAAACGGGAATTTCGCGGGAAAAATACCAAATTAAGTACTAGCTGATCATAACCCGACCACTAATTTTTGATTTAGCTCAAGAATTGGCCTAAATCTGATTTCAAGTAAAAACCCCCAAATTGGGTATAAACCTTAAGTTTCCAATCCGAAATTCAATGTTAAAAGCGGAAGATATGTGCTTAATAAGCTTAGATTAGTCAACATCTAGCATAACCATCATCAATTTATCATTAAAAATCTAGGGCGATGTTCTTTCAAAACCCTCTCTCAAATTGCATCTCTAAGGGATTGTTAAAGAGAAGGGGAAAATCTAAGATGATTGTGATTAAGGAAAAGTTAAGGATTTTGCAAGTTTTACCTCCAAGAATTTCTTCAAGTTATCTCCAAGAACTGTTTCCCCAAGATCCAATATCGAGATATGAATTAATGAGGGTCTAGGACTTATTTAAGACACATTTAATGAAAAATCACTGCCCGTCACCGCTGTAGCGATACCTGGATGGCTCCAGCAGCGCCGCCCCAGCGACCATCTGGCCGCTTCAGCGGTAATGGCTATAAGTCATTGACCGCTCTAGCGGCAGGGCCACCGCTCCAGCGGTGCCGCTGCCGCAGTGCTGGTGCTGCCAAAGCGGGTACCAGACACCAGATACTTTCCCAACGGAGGTCTCGTTGACCGAGTTAATCTCCAATGCCTTAATTATAAATTTCCCTCCCAAGTCATGAAATGCACCCAAGTGCATTGGGAACCGAACCAAACACACACACAAGTTATAAACGACCATCCAAACCTTTCGAAATCGATGGAATTTCGAAAAAGGTTCGTTTTCCCAAAAGTCAACTTTGGATCAACCATTTTTCACTTAACCCTATATTTTCGTAAAATTTGCCCGAATCCGGTCTAGACACCTCGGGAAGCATGTCACGGTCCCCTCGAGTCAAAAGTGAGCTATTCAATGCTCAATAATGAGCGAAAATATCGAAAAGACTATAACGACCAAACGGGTCTTACATCAGATACCAATTGAACTGTTGCTCGTCCTCAAGCAAAGAAAAGAAGGGAAGTAGGGAAATACCTGAATTAGTGAACAACTGGGGATATCGGCTATGCATATCGGACTCAGTCTCCTAGCTAGCCTCCTTATCAGGACGGTGCTTCCATTGCACCTTCACAGAAGCAATCTCCTTTGACCTCAACTTTCGAACCTGCCTATCTAAGATCGCGATAGGCTTCTTCTCATAAGTCAAATTCTCATCAAGCAGTATGGAATACCAATGGACAATGTAGTTACTATCGACATGTTATTTCTTCAGCATCGAAATATGAAAGACCGGGTGAACTCCCGCCAAGCCTAGCGACAATGCCAACTTATACGCTACATCACCGATACAATCCATAATCTCAAACGGGCCAATGTATCTAGGGCTCAACTTACCCCTCTTACCAAACCTCATAACACCCTTCATGGGTGAGACCTTCAATAGAACCTAGTCACCAATAGCAAACTTCAAATCCCGGACCTTCCGGTCCGCATATATCTTTTGTCGACTCTGAGCTGCCACGAGTCTGGCCTGAATAACTATCACTCTATTAAGGGAATCTCTCAATAGATCTGTGCTCCCAGGCCGAGCCTCGAACCCATCGAACCAACCAATCAGATATCTACACCTCCTACCATATAAAGCCTCAAAAGGTGCCATACCAATACTCGAATGATAACTCTTATTGTGCTAAAACTCCACTAAAGGTAAGTGCTGATCCCAATGACCACAAAAGTCAATAACACATGCTCTCAACATGTCATCGAGCACCTGCATGGTCCGCTCGGACTGGCTATCGGTCTGGGGATGGAAAGCTATACTAAAGTCCAATTGGGTACCCAACTCCTCATGAAATGCCCTCCAGAATCGGGAAGTGAAGATAGTACCCCGATTAGATACAACAGAGATAGGGATCCCATGCAACCTCACAATATACCGAATATACATCTTGGCTAACTTCTGCGCAGTATAGGAAACCTGAATCAGAACAAAGTGAGCGGATTTAGTCAATCGATCCACTATCACCCAAATAGAATGAAACTTGCCAAAGGTCTTCGGAAGGCCTGTGACAAAATTCATGGCACTTTCACTCGGGAATGGGCATCCTCTGAAGCACCCCTACCGGGTCGCTGGTGCTCATACTTCACTTTTTGATAATTTTCACACTTAGACACAAAATCAACTATATCTCTCTTCATACGACGCCACCATTAGTGCTGTCTCGGGTCACGGTACATCTTGGTCACTCCCGGATTAATGGAATAGCGAGAGCTATGGGCCTCAGATAAAATCTACTAAATCAGATCACTAACACGAGGAACGCACACACGCCCTCTAATCCTCAGTATGCCCTCAAAATCAATCATGGAATCCTTGGCCTCATCCCTCGAAACCCTATCTCGGATCTTGCTCAACTGAGCATCTTCAAAACTAATGAGCCTTGATCCTATCCAATAATGATGACCTCGCCTCTATGCAAGCCAAAATCCTGCCCGGGGCTGAAATATCAAAACGGACGAAACTGTTGGCCAGAGTCTGAACCTCCATGGCCAACGGGCGCTCGAAAACAATCAATCGAGCTAAACTCCCCATACTTACTATCTTGCGACTCAAGGCATCAGCCACCATATTAGCTTTACCAGGGTTATACAGAATAGAGATTTCATAGTCCTTCAGGAGCTCCATCCATCGGCACTACCTGGAATTAAGATCTCTCTGGGTAAACATATGCTGAAGGCTAGGGTGATCGGTAAAAACCACACAACGGACACCGTACAAGTAATGCCTCCAAAGCTTCAAGGCGAAGACTACGGCCAATAACTCCAAACCATGGGTAGGGTATTTCTTCTCGTGAAATTTTAACTGATGGAAGGCATAAGCTATCGCCCTACCTGTCATGCCCCAACCATGGTAAGGCGTGATTGGCACCCGACACCTTTAGGAACCGAGCGAACCAAGCCGTAACTTACACTCATTATGTCTCGAATGGAAACACAATACCAAAGAGACTAAAATATGAACATAATATCACGCATATGTATATGTACAATGGCCCACGATGCTGACATAACCACTAACAAGACATAACTAAACTGTATACAAGAAACTGTCTGCAAAGCCTCTATGAACATGACTGAAACATACAAGTCGGGACAGGGCCCCTGACATACCCGTAACACAAAATACATACACAACCCAGAATCGATAATGCTCCAGGAAGAAGTGGAGCCCACCAATCAATACTAGTACCTGGAGGCAGCCTACTGTGGAAGATCCTCGTCTCGTCTGTCTACACCTGTGGGCATGAGCGCAAAGATCCACAAGAAGGGACGTCAGTATGAATAGTGTACCGAGTATGTAAGGCGGAAATGCAACATAATAAACATATACTGAAAGAAAAAGGATAAGAATCAACCTGGCACTTCTGACGTACTAATGAGAATCTAGTACGCTTGTCTCTTCTTTTATATCTCTAACTACATACGTCTCACTGTATCAGGCACGTGATCTTCGCCTCGCGTGTCAACTCGGTGCTATTCGCCACTGACTCGACGCGGTAATCGCCCGACTGGCAGTAGCCCGGTGGTAACTACCCGTCCGATTATCGCCCGACGGTAGAGAGCAACTGCCTGACTGATCAGTGGTAATTGCCTAACCGATCGTATCTCGGTGGTAATAACTGCCCAACCAGCCGTAGCATGGTGGTAAACAAATATACGCCTAACCTCACCTACAAGCCATCTAAGGTAACGTACGCCCGACCGGTCGTAGACTAGTGGTAATTATAATTG
>NW_026713686.1:0-81605 GCF_029784015.1 Lycium ferocissimum | reverse complement strand
CACCGGGTTTTACCGGTCCGGTTCCGGTTCCAAAAAAATCGAAACCGGACCGGTATATAATAAACGGTTAACCGGTTCCGGTTCCGATTTTACCGGTCCGGTTACCGGTTTGAACCGGTAAAATCGGACCGGTTGATGGGTTTACCAGCTACCAATTATGAATACTTATTTTAAATAGAATACTTCAATAACAAGTTTCATGGTAGCTGCCTAACTTATTTTAGAAAAATGAACCATTTTGCCGACTTTAAAACTTGTGTTGATTTCAAACCAGCAAATCCATCTTTATATATTTTGGTTCCCATCAGAATTACGAGGAGGGGAAGCTTTCCAAAGAAAAAAAATCTTTACTTCAAGCTATAAACTTTTTCAACAATTTCCGATCCAATTAGCCATCTGACCTCCAACCGTTATGTTTAAACGGAGATTAATCTTCTTGGGGTCACTTTTGAACACGCTGAACCGTCGTTAGCTAGGAAGAATCCAAGGAAGGCATTTATAAGGTGTCTAAGGACTCGGGAAACGTGTGTAGCTTCATTGGCAAGGTATGTTAAGGCTATCCCTTTCTTTTTATTTTGGCATGATCCTTATGATATGAACGAACACAGTGAGCAAGCGAGTTCCAAAGACTCTATTCTTAGATAGTGTAGAGATATTTGTATCCTTGGCCTCCTATGTTTTATGTCCATAACTCCCATAGACTTATCATACTAGCTTCTTATGTCACCAGAGGAGTTCAGAGTATTCTTTTCCGAGTTTTACATGCATTTATATATATGGATCGGGCCGTACGTTCCTCGGCACTATTATATTATATATGGATCGGACAGTACGTTCCTCGGCACAATTATATTATATATGGATCGGGCCGTACGTTCCTCGGCACTATTATATTATATATGGATCGGGCCGTATATTCCTCGGCACTATTATATTATATATGGATCGGGCCGTACGTTCTTCGGCACTATTAAATTATATATGGATTGGGTCGTACGTTCCTCGGCACTATTATATTATATATGGATCGGGCCGTACGTTACTCGGCACTATTATATTATATATGGATCGGGCCGTACGTTACTCGGCACTATTATATTATATATGGATCGGGCTGTACGTTCCACAACACTATCAGTTATATTATAACCTATGCCTATCATAAGCCACAGAGTCAGTTTCAGTCATGTAGAATTATGCAGATATTCTCAGATGTTAGCCACAGATGCATTCAAATATTGAGACTGGTTTTCATGATTCATCTGTACTTGATGTTCTTATGCCTTACATACTCGGTACATTGTTCGTACCGACGTCCCTTTTCCCGGGGGCGCTCGTGTTCATGCACACGGTCCCGATTGTTTTGCGAGGTAAAAGTATTCAGCTAGGATGGTTGACTATCAGCTGGGATTGGCAAACTCCATTTTTTTCCTGGAGCAGTGCCGAGTCATTATGGTTATCATATGTGTATGGGTATGTCGGGGCCTTATCCCGACTCATATGATTTAGGTGTTTACTCTTAGAGACTTTGCAGACAGTGTCCTGTGGTTAGTATGTTGAAATGTCATGTGTTGAGTAAAGCGACCATGTAGACCTATATGTCTATTTGACTCACTCGATTTTTGATTAATTGAGTATCGTTCGCAAATTTCTATGGTTTGACTGAAAGTACTTTATTATATTTCCAAAAAACAATTTATATGTCCAGTTTCATTATGTGAATGCCAGAGGGTTTGCTCATCTCTAATTAAGAGTTGGGTGCCCATCATGCCCTGATGGAATTGGGGTGTGACACATATTTACCATGCGCCAAATAACACGAATTTTCATCAGAAGTAGGCGCCTTTATATAAACATCACTAACAGTGCCCATATATACACAAGCCGGCAAGGCTATCAAAATGACATACAAAATATGAACCGACAAGGCTAGGGATATCTAGCTATACACATCTGTCTACGAGCCTCTACGAAGAGTATTTAACATCATAAATACGGGACAGGACCCCGCCATGCCCATATATGTACACAAAAGAATAGTACCAACTAATGCAGCTCCAGATCAAAAGGAGCATTGCTATGCAATCTCTGATGAAGCAGCCTAGGGGTCGAGTCTGTCTCCCTGTTTACCTGCGGGCATGAACGCAGTGTCTACAACAAAAGGACATCAGTACGGATAATGTACTGAGTATGTAAAGCATGAGTAATAACATGATAAGAGTATATGGGATAACATAAGATATGAGCGCCATTTATATCTCTTGAGACGTTCATCATGCTTACTTAACCTTTTTCTAAAGAAAGCCTCCCATACATATACATATACATATAATGATACCATACCCGATCATGTAGGTTCGGTGTTATCCATACCCGGCTATAACAAGGCTCGGTGTTGTCCGTACCCAACTACAGTGGTGTGCGCATAATAGATATCATACCCGGCCATATAGGCTCGGTGTCACAACTTAGCTTCATATATATATATATATATATATATATATATATATATATATATATATATATATATATATATATATATTTACACATAAGAATACACAAGTAAAAACAACGTCATCCTTATCATTATCACTATATCTTTCCTTAGAGGATCGTAGGATGAGATCAATGATATCATGAGAGTATCAAGAACTGTGAGCTTTAGCACTTCTAGGAATGGAGTCATCATGGAAGATATTATGAATTTCATGTATAGGTTCACAACAATGGAATCATGTCTTAAGAAAGAAGGGTTAGCCTTACATACCTTGACGTTTCCTAAACTACTTAACGCTCCTCCTTCCAAGCTCACAATCTACATCCAAGAGGATTCACACTAACGTCAAGTCTTAGAGATACTCATAAGTTCAAGCTAGAATAATTAGTAGGCTAGCGGAAATTGGGCAGCATTTCCCCCTATTCCATTTACTTCCACCATATTCCAAATCAACTCCCAAACAACAATGACAACTTCAACAATATCATGCTTAAGAGATTTTTATTCAAATTATATCCAATATGACTTCAAAACTCATTCTCATAATCCATTTTATAACAACTTCATTACAATCCTTATGTACCTGTATACAACACTCCCTCATCATTATTATTGCCCTTCATAACAAGATTATAGTCAAAACATTCCAACAAGGATAACTCAAGTTAATTACTACTCAAAATATCATCAAATCCATATTTGAACTTCCTTTTCCACTTTCTTCCCTCAATCAAGTTGTTCAACAACCAAGCATCCTTAATAACATGAAATTGATTTGAAAACTAACCTTTTATCACATAAAGATAAGCTTTGGATCAAATTATCCACTTGAGTGAAACCTCAACTTCAACACCAAAGGAATTCTTGGATTCTACAAACCCTAGTGCGCCTCCCAACACTTGAATCTCTTGATTTTTGCCTCTTGATCTTTGATTTCACTTGGGTTTGGTTAAATATATTTGGAAGAAGGTTCTAGAGCTCTCAAGAACTTGGGAAATGTTGAAAATGAAATAAAATGAGTAAGGGTCGGATATATAACTTACAAAAAATCTAGGCCGATCCGGATTTACGGTCAACTTTACAGAACGTACAAATTATCCGGTCCGTATAATTGGACCATCAAATCCCACCAGTGGTTCATCCTTTTCTGGAATCAATTTACTGTGGAGGTCAGCCAGATATACGGTTCGTAAAAATTATACGGTCAGTATATCTGACCGTAAAACCCATCTTTTTTCGAAACATGAAATGAACCCAACAAACACAAGGCCATTCACTAGAAGTCAAGCAAGGGAACTTCAAGAGTTGCAAGCCTTGTTCATGAAGAAGGAAGCCTTGGAGGAGATTAGAGAGAAGACTTCTCGGATTTACAACTTTTGGGAGTTGGCATTGGAAGAGTTGCAAAGTGGCGAAGCGCAAAATGGCTAAAAGTGAAACTATGGGGCTAAGATTGCAATTGGAGGTCATAATTACAAGTTATGGGGTTAGAATGGCAATTGGAGGTCATAATTGCAAGTTATGAGGCTTTGGATGCAATTGAAGACCCATGTGGGTATTTTTGCAAAAGAGCCACTTTAGGGCCTTTTGGTGTAATAGGCATTAGTATAAATAGTTCTTTTCATCCATTTGGAAGACTTAGCTTGAATATTGTGTGAACTCAAATATTGAGAGACTTTAGTTAATAGATAGTTTGTTTGGTTACCTACACTAAGTGTGATTTTGTTGTTGCAAAGTGAATTTGCTTATCCATTGAATTCATCTAGATTGCTCATTTGTGGTTTCCAATTGAGTCTTCTAATTGATTCAAATTGCTTTGGTTCTTTTGGTTGAATTCACAATAGGAGGGTCTAAGTTTCATATACTTAGATTTGCCTATAGGGTTCATTACTAATTGGGTCAAGTATCTATCCTCTATTCTCCTTAATCCCCAATTCTTCATCTATCTTTTGTTTTCCTTTATTTTTGTTTAATTCTTAGAGTTTCCTTAGGTTGAATCTTATCAAAACATATTCTCGTCGATTTATTCAACCTTTAATCCTTCCAATACTTACTAAACATGAAATTAACCCTTTTTAATTATAAGATAAACTCGTCTAATCTCATTTAACCTTGGTATCTCCCGTATCCAAGGCTAGGGCCACTAACACACAACGAATTCCAACGCACAAAACCCAGGGGTGTAACAAAATCTATATCCAAGATGATTCATACAACAATCAGGCCATAGGAACACTTCACACTCAAACTTAGCTAGTTAATAAGTTAACGGAATTCAGACAACATTTCCCCTATATTATATACTCCAACCAATTCCAAAACAGCTCCCAAACATCAATAACAACATCAACAATAACATAATCAATATACTACATGACAAACATATACAAATCTGTCCAAGACTTCCTTCGAAAATCAGCCCATAAGCCAACAACATCAACATATCAAACTACGACCTATATACTATGTTTTCCTTCACTTTAAACTATTAAAATCCTCCAAAAACAACTCAATATCAAAGTCAAGATGAAGAACATATCTTATACTTGAAGAACTTTAGACACACCAACTTTCTTCAAGACCAAACTCACCACAACACCAAGTAGAAGCAAGAGCAATTACTTTTCATGAACTAGTTTAGTGTAATCTTGTTGAATTCTTGATCTAATGGGCTATAAGTGTTTAAGAAATGTTTATGGAGGTTTATAGAGCTCAAGAGAGTGTAGAATGATGATAAAATGAGGAGAATGGGGTATTTATACCCTTTGAAAGTCAGTTCCACCGACTTTCCAAGTGGGCCCGCAGAGAAGTCATCTGGCAGCCTATCTTGAAATGCCCATAACTTTGTACTCCGATGTCATATTGATGAACTGTTTAATGCATTGGAAACTAGACTCAATAAAATTCAATTTACATAGGTTACACATTCCACAACTCCTCATATTCTAGGAGGTAAACCTCCCTCAAGTTGGAACCAAATTCCTATCTAAAAATTCTGCCGAGTTTTTCTAAAATTTCTGCAAACTTAATTTCTTCGATTCACTTGATCCCGGAACCTTTAGACACTTGCTTAGCACTTGTTAGAAGTCTTCCTTAACCTTATAAGGGTTCCATAACCTCTCCGGGCTATGTTAGTTTACTTGCGACGCAAACGACACGAAATTTTTTGAGATGTAACAGTCGGGGCCCTGTCCGACTATGTTCTGTCTGTAAGATATGCGTAGAGGCTTTTGTAGACATATGTGTACCTGTGGTCAGTTACCGTATGCTAGACATATGTATGTGTTGGTTGAGGCCTTGCAGGCCCGTGTGTTGATGTATATATGTTTGGGATTTTCTGATTGAAGGTGTTACAAATGTGGTAACTTTACCAGGTTTATGGAAAGGGTTGCTCACGTACGTAAGGCATTAAGTGCCTGTCCACCTTACCTATGTTGGGGTGTGACAAAGTTGTATCAGAGCCAAGTTGTATCAGGGAGTCTACAAAGCCATGTCTATTACAGTCCTGTTTATAAGTGTCACACCCTAAATCTAGAGGGACGTGGCTGGCACTCGGTGCCACAATTCGGCCCGAGCGAACCACTCTGAATCTGTAACTCTAGAAGGGTAACCGTCAACTTAGGCAGGCAGGGCCTACCTGCATGCAGATAATACCAATAAGCCTACAAAGCCATGCTCTAAATATATATATATAAAGACTGACTATCTCATCTGAACGAGGCACACACACCTAAAATATATGTATAACTGAGCAAGCCGACGAGGCTACTATGAACGTACTCCACCAACAGTATAAAAATAGACATATACAAGGCCAGTAGGGCTACAACACTAACATACTATATGTAGGACTCGTCTACAAGCCTCTAAAAAAAGCATAACTGTATCATGGTCGGGATAGGGCCTCGGCCTACCCATCAAGTCTGTTATAAAAGGAATACTCCACAGACACAAACTACGAACAAAGGGAGCTCACCCATCAAACCGATATCGTGCATCGGGGAGGTCTATCGCTTGTCTATCTATACATCCAGCAGTACGAACGCAGCACCCCCGGCAGAAAGTGGACATCGACGAAATAATGTACTGAGTATGTAAGGCAATATAATAACTGAAACAGAATCTGAACTGAAAACACAGTAATCTAGAGGTGATATGATCCTACTAGGCACACCTCGCTGGTAGGCTCGCATTGAAGGCCAAGGCATGGGACTCCAATCCATTAAAGCTAGGAGGATGACCATAGGAGCATTAGAGACCCATGGAGAGGTACACAAGACCCATAAGAAGGCCTATAAAGTATGAAAAGTAGCTTGGAGAGGAATGAGAGAAGAAGCTACAAGAGAGAAGGCCAACACTCAAAGTGGCTAGAGTCGCAAAGGGACAGAAATGCAAGTGTGGCTAGACGTGCAAAGAAGGGCCATAGATACAAAAAGGTCACAATTGCAAGATTGAGGATTGGATGATGGCTATATATGCAAGAGGAGCCTTTTTCGGATTTCAAGCCAACATCCAACTAGCCAAACAAGGCCCTTGCTTCATTAATGGCATTCTTGTAATAACTAGCCTAGCTCTTAAGCCTCTTAGTATAAATAATAGACTTAGGTTATTTTCATCTTTAGATTATGTTGAATGAAGAAACTCTTATGAGAGATTGTAGTTGATAGTTTTAGATTAATATAGATTGTTTGGTTGGTTAACCAAGTGTTGCTTCCTAGTTGTGAAGTAAATTACTTATTTCCATCGAATTTAATGTTGCTCATTTGTGGATTCATTTGAGTCATTTGTTGATTCGAATTGCTTAGGTTCTAGGGCTTGTAAATCCGATTGGAAGGGTTAGGGTTTGATATACCCTTTCTTGTCCATACATTTCTTGCTCTTGGGTCAAGTATCTATCCTCTATCCCCTTTAATCCCCAATTCTTCATCTATTTTTTTTGTTTTCCTTTATTTTTATTTAATTCTTAGAGTTTCCTTAGGTTGAATCTTATCATTTGGTATCAAGAGCTAGTTTAGAAGAGTGTTCTTACATTGTTCAATCATTGGTTCAAAAAAAAAAAATGAAAATACAAAAAAAAATTCAAAAATCTAATTTTTGTTGTTGTGTTGTTGGATTTGAGGTTAGATTTGAGTTTGTTACTATTGACAACCTCTAAATCCGAAGTTACAAGTGATTTGGAGAAGTTTGAAGTGAATCACCATTGTTGAACTTTGAAGCTTTGAAGAACTCAAGAACTTGAAAAGTGGGTCTTTTGATTTTGTTGAAATTGAAGGATAAATTCTATTGGGCTTTGTTCTCCATATCAAAGAGAACCTAGATCCGAAATTTGAGCGAATTCGGAGTTGAATTGAAAGTAGATGAAATTTTGAATTATTCTTGTGTTCTTGAGGTTGTTCATATCTTCAAAGGAACAAGGTGACCCAAGAAAGGTATTTGATCTTCAAATTTTTGGTCAAAGTTTCAAAAGGTGTTAAAGAGGTCCAAAAAGGGAAAATACTAAGTTTGGGACCCGCATAAAAAAAATCAGAATAATACGCACAAAGTTCGAGAAAAACGTTCCAGGGATCCGTGCATCGCACGTGCGTTGCGTGAGCAACGCGCGTGGACCAACTCGTCACACCTTCAACGCACGTGCAGTCCAACTTCAGAGACCAATTTCTCCGCTTTGGTCCCGCGACGCGAGGCCAATACTTGATAAAAAAAATTCAGAAATTTTTCTAAGTGTCCTAAACAGTTTGAATCTTTCCTAATCTATTTTCTTTGATTCTTACAACTAATTAACAACTAGTAATTGACCTTATTAGTTGTTAATTAGTTCTTGAGTCCGAATTCATTTCGTGCCAATTCTTCTTAAGTTTTTCCATTTATTTCGTTGAAACTTCTTTGGCTCTTGTTCATTTTGCTTTTGAGTCGTCCGTCATTCATCTAAACAAGAATCCATTCTACCACAAAGGATAAGCAACGTGTGAATTTGATTGGACGAGTGATTCATCAACAACTTCGAAAGAGCACAAGTATGGTAAGGGTTGAGGGTTCAATACGAGTGAAGTGAGGCTTTTATTGCTAATCTTGTTTGCTAGTTTTGAAGGTCATCATGTCTAACCAAGGTGATAGGACGTAAGAGGTAGTAGATATGTCATCCATAGCAAGTTCATTGGCTATGATCGTGAATCAAATCTCGGGCATGCAAGCGGGTATGGAAGAGATAAGAGGAGAGATGAATGGTGTGAATAGGAAGTTGAAGGGTATAGATGAACGGATGGTGAGTATTAAGAAAGTTCAAATGGAGGGTTCGAGTAGAATGGGCACTCCCCGTTCTTGGAATGAAGGCGATGGGGATAAAACGCAAGACACTACACCAACCATTATCTCGGGACAAATCCTTGCCATGTGTAATCCCAACACCACAACCACCTCCACCCAAAGAGCTCCACTAACCCAAACAACCAACCTTCCATCCTGAAACTCCACATTCCAACACATTAATCGACAAACCTATCCCCAAGTTTACCAAAACAACCCGAATGAGGCAATCCCTCAAGTAACCTTACAACAAACACCCCAAGCTCCACCCCAAGTCCAGACACAAGATCACTTTCCTAACCAAAACCAATACCAACGCCACTACCAATACCCCATGAATGAAGATGAGTATGATGACTATCCACAAGGTAGTTGGTGGGATAATAACCGGCAAGGAGGGAGGCGTGGAGGAATGAATAACCGAGGGAGGGGAGGAAGAGGAGGCTTTGAGAGATTTTCGGGCCATGACCCTAGATTCCAAGGTCATGTAGACTTAGAGAGGGCCAAAGGTTATGAAGACCGAGGAAGATGGCAAGATAATGAGCGAAATTTGAAAACCATCAAGGTGAACCTTCCTACGTTCCAATGGGGTAGCAATCCGGAAGAGTTCCTTGAATGGAAATTGTAAAGTGAGCGCATCTTCCTCACGAACAATGTGTCCGAAGCCTTGAAGGCAAAGTATGCCCTCACTAAATTTGAGGGGTACGCTTCTACTTGGTGGGAATCCAAGAAGTTACAAAGGGCTCAACAAAACATCTATGATCTTCCAACTTGGAATGACTTGATCGAGCTCATGGAAACAAAGTGTCTTCCACCTACATACCACTAAGATGCACTCAAACGGTTGTACATGTTGAAGCAAGGGTTGAAAAGTGTGGAAGCATACTTTGATGAGTTTGAGGATTTGCAGATGAAGTCCAAGATAGAGGAGCATGAGGAGTAAACTATTATAAGATTTGTAGCCAACTTGAATCGGGACATCTCTAAACCGATGAGGCTCAAGACTTATAATAGTCTAGAAGAGGCATTCCATGATGCATCCAAAGTTGAAGCGGATCTAAAAGAAGAGAGGTCTTAAAAAGACAAAAGCAAATCATCTTCAACTTGGAACCAAGGGAAAGAGAAGTGGAAGCCGTCCACTTGGGAGAAGCCCAAGATTACTACTCCCACTCCTCAAGCTAAGTTTGATTACAAGGCTAGAGGAGACGATCAAGCCAAAGGAGGTAACAACGCTAAACCTAACTTCCCTCGTCCATCTACCATTTAATGTTTCAAATGCCAAGGTAGAGGACATATTGCAAGTGAGTGTCCCAACCGGAGGACTAACCCTATAGTGAGGGATGGGTATCAAACTGATGATGAAAATGAGGGCGGGGTTGGTCATGATAAGGAAGGAGAAAGTAGTGAGTGTGAGGGTGATTCCGAGGATGAAGTTGAATTGAGATATAAGGAGGCTTTGAATCATGCTATTGTTACTAGAAGGGCCATAGGAGCTCTAGCTAGGGAAGAGAGTGACCAACGGGAGAACTTGTTTCATGCTAGGTGTAAGATTTTGGACAAGGTTTGTTCCTTGATCATTGATGGTGGGAGTTGCTCTAATGCGATTAGCCAATTCTTGGTTGAAAGTATGAAATTCCCCACAAGAAAACACCCTAGCCCCTACAAGCTTCAATGGTTCAATAAAAGTGGAGAAATGCGGGTGACCAATCAAGCGATTATCCAATTGAGCATTGGAAGATATGAGGATGAAATATTATGTGATGTGGTGCCAATGCAAGCGTGCCATATTTTTCTTGGAAGACCTTGGCAATTTGATGTGGATGCTCAACATAGCGAGAGGACCAACAAGTATTCTTTTGTGGTCAATGGTAAAAAGTATGTCCTTGCTCCATTGACTCCCCATGAGGTACGTGTAGACTATAGAGTCATGAAAGAGCTGCGTGAAACGATGAAAAGGGAGGAAATGGTTGTGAGTGAAAAAGAGACCTTGGTTGCCCAAGGAGGACAAGGTTCGACCCAAGAGAAGAGTAAGAAGTGTATGGTCGCTAGAGGAATGTCAGGAGGAGAGGAAAGGTGTGGTGAAGAGAAGGACTTGGTGCCATGTCAAGCTAACCCCTCTAACCTTTCTATTTCTTATAGTTATCTTGTTCTTTTTGTGGGTACTTATGTGGATGATCACCCCAAAGAGGACATGGACCCGAGTTTCCAAGTTCCTTTGGAGGGTGCAGTAGTGCTACCCTCTTCCGAAAGGGAAGGCCAATACAAGGAACTTGACCAAATTGACAAAGGTGATGTGGTTCAACAAAGAGGTAACAAAGCTAACCCATCTACTTTAGCAAATGTGGATTACTTTGTGCTTGATGAACAATTGAGTAGAGGTAAAGTTTTGCCTTTTATAGGAATTAGAGGCCCTTTGTTAATTGATGATGCATTGGTGAAAAGTGCCTACACACTAGTTGATCCTTTTGATGACTATATTGACTCTTCTTGCAAGAGTAAATTGTGTCCATCTAGTGATTTCACTTGTGTTGATATTGATCCTATTGAGAGTAAACTTGCTTATTTTGAATGTGATCTTGTGATTGAACCTACTCTCTTCAAGGATGATAACTTGCTTGATAGTAATTTAGTGGATGATTGTGAAATGCATGGCTTTGTGTTTGGGTATGTTGAAAATGAAGCCCTTCTTGAGAATCACAAAGTCACTAAAGAACCACTACGGTATGATGATCCATTTCTTAATGAGCAAAACCTCCTCTTGAGGGAATTTGACTTGATTGCTAAAAAGGATTATCTTGCAAATGAGGGTAAAACTTGGCCACAAATTGCTAACAATATCTTGTGTGATACACTTTTGTCACGACCCAACCCCGTGGGCCGTGACTAGCGCCCTATTTGGACACCCAAACAGACTTTCATATCAAATCATCATAATATAGCTTAGTTCAAATATCATACTTATCGTTATTATCGAGAAGTGAAAGTACATGCTATCTTAAGCGGTCGCGCACACCAGAGTATCATATCAAAGTCAAAGGAGCGGCGGAATATGCATCGCCGACATATACACACATATACAAATACAAGGGCCATTATAGCCACCATAACAGACGGGACCGCATTAAGATGCAAACCATAAACGAATCGAACATACATAGGACCCATGACCCACACGGATGACTACGAGGCCTCTACAAATCATAACGAAATCATATGACGGGACGTGGCCCCGCCGTACCCCCAAATAGTCAAATATACAAATACATATATACCATAAAAGATATGTACCAACATATGGGCTCCGGATCAAAAGGAGCACTCTTGTAATAGCGAATGTGTGGCCTACAACGGCGGATCACGAACCTCTGTACCTCGCGGGCATGAAGCGCGACCCCCGAAGAAAGGGGGTCGATACGAAAGATGTCTTTGAGTATGTAAAGCATAAAGTGCAGAAATCCAAATTACAGCTGAAGTAAAAGTACAAGGAGAGAGAATACCGAATTAGTATATCAGATCTGTACTGGAAACATATACATATAATGCAAATCAAAATCATGCATAACGCTCAGGAACGTGGTCACCACTCCGACGCTGGTGCCACTCACAGCATAACTCCGGAAGGGTTTCAAATCTCCGTACATCTCCAAATACATCACATCATCAAATATATCATAAGCCATATCACAGCATAACTCCATAAACGGAACCCGGCCCTATGGCGAGGTCTCGGGAACCGTAACACAGCATACTGCCGAATTTTTATCATAGTGCGCACGATCACAAAACCGGCCCGGGAACCGGTGAACGAAGTCATAACATAGGCACGAGCGAGTGTGCGAAGCCATATGCATAAACATAATTAAATTCCAAAACTCAACGGATACATATACATATTCATATTAAGTTCGAAGGCTCAATGTGAATAGCGGGTCCGTTCGGTTATTATACAAAAGATGCGAGCCTTTAGATTTTCAAAACTTTCAAAAATTGCTTCATAAACTATTTTCGAAAATTTAGTGTCGTTCACATTTAGTAGCTTTCAAATAGCTTATGGAACAAATCAAACGGGAGTCTCAAATTCATAGGCGAGGTCCCCTTTTATGTATCATACCAAAGTAGAGGAAGTAAGACAAATGAAGGAAGTCATAATAAGGGCACGAGCGGAGTCGTGAGCAAACGATGCGATTTATATATCGAAATACTTTTACAAATTTGGTAAAATCGTACGTTGACTCATTAGTCAAAATAGTTCGAACCATCAACCAAAGCGGGGTTCATTTCACCAAAGTATTTCCAAAATAGTAATTATAATTCAAAGTATAACTCGAGATACCGCGGCAAGCCAAATATTACTTTTCGATAACCAAATTCACAAATGAAAATCTTTTGCCGACATTATACCCAAAAAGAGACTAATAGAGCAAACAAAGAGTCTCGGCGTTAGCGGGCCCACCTCGGATCAAGTCGAGGTGACGGACACGAATCGCGGGCATTTGGGGTCTATGGGATCATACATGGAGGTTTCGAAGCAAATCAATTACATTTATAAAAGTTTTGAACATATGGGCACTTTCCAACAAAATGTGTATTTTATGATTCAATTCAGGCTGAATGAATAGTACTCATTTTCCATTTCGGATTTCAAGGAACAAAATTGCCCCGACAGGCTCCAATATCGACCTAGTATACCTAGGACATGCCAAAGGAAGAAATGGGGTAGCTTTACATACCTTACGGACGTCTTATGCTCGCTTAAACTCAAGCCCGTTTCGTCCGAATCTGCAAATGGTCACATTTACCAATTGTAAATTATGGATTCTACGAATTCACTTAAGTTCACATTTGCCTACCGAAATTTCGGCACCTCCCCTGTACATTTAGCACCCCTGGATAATTCAACTCGGCCAAGACAATCAACAACAACCCAACAACAACATCAATAGCACCAATAAACACAATATAACCCACTATAGTGCACAACTAGCTTTCTTGCCGGCATAACACAACGGCCTCATTCCGACTTCAAATTTTCAAATCATGCCATCATACTCACATTCATTACTAATAAGAGTCATTACAATACCATTCGGTAACATTGCATAACATTTTCACAATATATACACAAGATATACATATGCTATCTTGAATAGGAAATTTTCCACCAACGTCATAATTCATTCAAATCTTCTAATTTTTAACATACATGTTCATAACATGTTTGCACCTTCTAAATTCACCATCAATCATCATAATTTACGCCTTAACAACTTAATTATCATAATGTCTTAAAATCATAAGAAAACGACATAAATTCCTACATTCCATTTCAATGCAAACTCACACCATTTTTCCTATATATTGCAATGCAAGGATCGCAACAACACAATTAATATACTAAACAACATCAATCCATTTCCATCTCACCAACTCTATGCCACACGGCCAAACACTACGTTAGCAACCCCAACTCAATTCGTTCAATTTCCATTTCCAATCTAAATTCCATTATAAACATAACTAGAACACAACATAAATTCAACTCATCATGGGTATACAACATATATATATACACACGGCCACGTACCAACTTCCATACCCATTTTCCAAACTTTCATATTTCCATATTTCCTACACATTTCCACATACTACAACACAAACAACCCTTCATAACATAATAAAAAGGAGGAATTCTTACCTCTCCTTCTAGCTTCTTTACTTCACCAAAGTTGCCCACTTGAAGAAATAAACGCTTCTCCTTCCGAAACAATTGCACCAAGTCGTAGACGCTTGAATTGGTGTAAATACCACAAGAGAAAAATTTTAGAATCAAGATTTTGAGGGTTGGATTTTCTATGGCCAAACCAGAAATGGGTTAAGTTGTTGTTCTTGTTTTGTTTGTTCTTTCTCCTTCTAAGTTTCTTGAATCATCTAAGGGATAATGGTCCCTTTATAATTAATATAAGCACATGGGAAAATATTCATTAAATCATGGGTTGGGCCAAGTGCTTTGGCCGGCCACCCTCTTAAACTTGGGCCTCATTTTACTTATTTTTTTTTAGCCCAATTTAATAAAGATCATAGTTGGAAATTCCCGAAACCAAATTTCCAAAATTCCAATTTTGTCCTTGGCCTTCTTCCGTGTTTCCACGTCATTATCTTTCATGAACAACATAGACATATTAACTAAAATCAAAATATTGCCTTATGACCTACAAGTCACAATTATTTCGAAATTTCCGAATATGCAAAAACACGGGATATAACATCACTCCCCCCTTTAAAACATTCGTCCTCGAATGTTAAATTAGTCTTATAGGTCTAAAAAGAATTCCTCGTGGGGGGGGTTCTCGTGCCAACCACGGCCACTTCCATTTAATCGGAGAGCGCTTGTGAGGGCCTTCATTTTCCGGCCCTACTTACCATTCTTCCTTAGTCCGGTGATGCCCCAATCTTAAATAAGACATATAACGAACGGGACCTTTATCAAAACCCAGAAGGTCGGACGAATGTCGACAGAGTCAAATCCAAAATCGAGAGGTACAAGTATGATGACAAAAGCATAATCGACGTTATCTCAAAACATTCGAGATCGGAGCCGGACGTACGAAAGCATATCAAACGGACAATCCGTATCGGATACGGCTGAACTATATCGAATGAGTCCATAATCGAGTCGGAACGTGGAAATAAGACCGGTCGGATCCATGGATCGGAGTCAAACGTACGATTATACCGGACAAATTTCTTGTACGAGTTGGACGTACAAAAGTATATCGGACAAAACGTATTCGATTCGGAAGTACGGACGTATAGCAAACGAATTCATACTCCGACGTCATATCAAGCAGTTCATAACCGGGGCCAAACGTCTTTCGCGAAGTGTCGAACGGATCATAATTAAAATCGGACATACGAAGATATATCGAGGACGATTGTAATCAAAATCGGACGTGCGAAGCCACGTCGAAACGGATCCGTAACCGAGTTAGGCGTACAGAGGTATATCAAACAGATTCGTAATCAGAGTCGGACGAACGAAGATACATCAAACAGAAACGCAATCGGACTTAGAATCACAGAGGCATAATAGACGGGGCTTCATGTAATTAGTGGTCCATGAACTATTTTCTAGCATTTAGCGAACCCCCTTTCTTTCCTTCAAAAGACTTCCAAACTACCAAACACCGGTATCCCTATTACGATAATTCGTCATTACCAAAATATTTTCGTTCCTCGTAGGCTAGTAATCTCTCCATTACTCTTTAGGTGCCAACAAACTACCGGCTTGCAACCATTTTCTTGCCTTTATTACTATTCTTTAGAACATATTACTGCATACTTATGCACAACATTCGTTTACTCGATAGGGGGAAACTAAATCATAACATAAACATATCACAATTCATAGTGGCGAAAAGCATCTCCTTAAGGCGTCTCTCATCCTTTCCCTTTTTTTTTCTTGGTATGTAGACCCACTTAAGTTCGGGCCTTCCTTGGGCTCGATGAGTTTCCTTTTTCGCAAATATTTTCGTACTTTGCCCATCCCTCTTTTTGAGGCTTGACGCTAATTACGTTCTTAGCTTTCTTGCCTTTTTTTCTGACGTTCTGATCCACAACATTACGTTCTACTCCATTACTCTCTTTCATCTCTCCAAACATCATTGTATTAAAATATCCCAATCTCAACCTATAGCAAAATCAATATCAATTTATCTCGAATATCCCAATCTCCTTCTGCAATATCCACCTTTCACTTTGTCTCATAAATTCTGTCCGCGTAATGTCTTTCATATATTATAACACTAGTTATTAGGGTCCACCCATCAGTCGACATAGTCATTAAAGGGGAGCCATACACATACATATAAATATACTCTGTCATTTCCTTTTTCAAGACATTTTCAATCACTTATTCCAACTTACTCTAATTCCTGAGCTGCATTGCTCCTTTTCCTTTTTTTTTTTTTTTTACCAATCTAATCCGCCGCAATCCATGCGACCTCTATAAAGTTGCTAACTATCCCACATACCCTAATTTCCTTTAGGTTACCCCATATTTCCTATTTGCGTCTCATATCTATATTTGCGAAAATTTTGTACACTTCCCAGGGGGGTCACCCATCCTAAAATCAGCAGCCCCTGCACGCTTAACTTTACAACTTTAATGCATTTAGGTGCGTTAAGGCCGGTATAATCACATCAACCGCCCCGCACGACCTTTGTCACGTAATTTAAGATAGGTCGGGGTCTTAACAACTTTCAAAACGTCCTCGTGGCGGGTCCCACCCCGACCTGGAGAAAGTTCTTTCGCTTTTCTGACAATATAGGTACCTTATCGCCTCTTACCTTCATCTGTATATCCAATTCCGCACAGCCCACAAGTTAAATTTGTTCCACAGATTCCAACTCTAATCAATCGTCGGGAGCGGTAAAATATTTACGTAAGGTTCCTCCAACTACTAACAAGGAAACTAAAGTCCGACGGACATCGCAAAACTTCTTAATGCTTAATTCACATAATTACCTCCATATATACGAGTGGTAAGCAAATCATTTAATTCCCAACTACTTATCATACGCTTTGTATTTTCCCAATAAAATTGAAACTTAACTGCTGGGACATTTTTGCACTCCAACATAGACTTTTCCAAGGCGAGATGTAGTCAAAACATATTTACGTCCATTTAAATAAATCACAAATTTGCTGCTCATATATGCGTTCTTGCAATAAGATTTCCCAAATAAGGACGGTGCTTCTTACGAATGACGCGGATGTCTTTTAAACTTTAATCCAACATAATAGATTTACTCTATCGGTATCGACTTTCAAGACATGTTAAAAACTTATATCTCGTTTTCCTTTTCGTATTTCTAGAAAAATTTGGGCAGAGGTTCCTCTGTATTTCTTGTTATCCCAAACCTGCACGCAGGAAATACCAGCAACGCCTCACAGGGCCAACATGTACACACATATATATATATATCGTATCATAGCATAGCCACACAGGGCTAACAATTTCAAGTAAAAACATAAATACGTCGGGTCTTACCTTACATACATAATTCAAATGGCTCCGGCGGCATTTTTTTTTTCTATTTCCTTTCCTCTTCGATTTTCAACTTTATATTTCCATCATACTTCAAATACCTTACCCGACATGCATTTTTTTTTTCATACCATTGCTTACCGGTGTACCGTGTAGCTTCCAATTTCATCAATCACTGTCTTCTGTCGATACCGTTCTCCAGCTGAAATCAAGGGTCAGTAAAAAGGAATTCATTTCCTACGGCTGGCTCTATCGCACGATCTAAGATTCCAAAAAAAGGTAACACCCTAAATGTCCTGTAGCCTCCTGTTTATAGATGTGGTGCACAACACACCGATAAACAAGACTCTACGAGACACGGCCTGTAGACATTCCGAGGACAGACTGCTCGATACCACTTTTGTCACGACCCAACCCGTGGGCCGTGACTAGCGCCTGTTTGGACACCCAAACGGAACTTTCATCAAATCATCATAATATAGCTTAGTTCAAATATCATACTTATCGTTATTAGCGAAGTGAAAGTACATGCTATCTTAAGCGGTCGCGCACACCAGAGTATCATATCAAAGTCAAAGGAGCGGCGGAATATGCATCGCCGACATATACACACATATACAAATACAAGGGCCATTATAGCCACCATAACAGACGGGACCGCATTAAGATGCAAACCATAAACGAATCGAACATACATAGGACCCATGACCCACACGGATGACTACGGGCCTCTACAAATCATAACGAAATCATATGACGGGACGGGGCCCCGCCGTACCCCCCAAATAGTCAAATATACGGAGAAATACATATATATGCCATAAAAGATATGTACCAACATATGGGCTCCGGATCAAAAGGAGCGCTCTGTAATAGCAGAATGTGTGGCCTACACGCGGATCACGAACCTGCGTACTGCGGGCATGAAGCGCGACCCCAGAAGAGGGGGTCGGTACGAAAGATGTGCTTGAGTATGTAAACATAAAGTGCGAGAAATCAAATTACGGTGAAGTAAAAGTACAAGGAGAGAGAATACCGAATTAGTATATCGGATAAATACGGAAACATATACATATAATGCAAATCAAAATCATGCATAACGCTCAGGAACGTGGTCACCACTCCGACGCTGGTGCCACTCACAGCATAACTCCGGAAGGGTTTCAAATCTCCGTACATCTCCAAATACATCACATCATCAAATATATCATAAGCCATATCCAAAGATAACTCATAAACGGAACCCGGCCCTATGGCGAGGTCTCGGGAACCGTAACACGACATCTCTTGCCGAATTTTTATCATAGTGCGCACGATCACACAAACCGGCCCGGGGAACCGAGAACGAAGTCATAACATAGGCACGAGCGAGTAGTGCGAAGCCATATGCATAAACATAATTAAATTCCAAAACTCAACGGATACATATACATATTCATATTAAGTTCGAGAAGGCTCAATGTGAATAAGCGGGTGCATCGGAGTTATTATACAAAAGATGCGAGCCTTTAGATTTTCAAAACTTTCAAAAATTGCTTCATAAACTATTTTCAGAAAATTTAGTGTCGTTCACATTTAGTAGCTTTCAAATAACTTATGGAACAAATCAAACGGAGTCTCAAATTCATAGGCGAGGTCCCCTCTTTATATCATACCAAAGTAGAGGAAGTAAGACAAATGAAGGAAGTCATAATAAGGGCACGAGCGGAGTCGTGAGCAAACGATGCGATTTATATATCGAAATACTTTTACAAATTTGGTAAAATCGTACGTTGACTCATTAGTCAAAATAGTTCGAACCATCAACCAAAGCGGGGTTCATTTCACCAAAGTATTTCCAAAATAGTAATTATAATTCAAAGTATAACTCAGGATACCGCGGCAAGCCAAATATTATTTTCGATAACCAAATTCACAAATGAAAATCTTTTGCCGACATTATACCCAAAAAGAGACTAATAGAGCAAACAAAGAGTCTCGGCGTTAGCGGGCCCCCACCTCGGATCAAGTCGAGGTGACGGACACGAATCGCGGGCATTTGGGGTCTATGGGATCATACATGGAGGTTTCGAAGCAAATCAATTACATTTATAAAAGTTTTGAACATATGGGCACTTTCCAACAAAATGTGTATTTTATGATTCAATTCAAGCTGAATGAATAGTACTCATTTTCCATTTCGGATTTCAAGGAACAAAATTGCCCAGGAGGCTCCAATATCGACCTAGTATACCTAGGACATGCCAAAGGAAGAAATGGGGTAGCTTTACATACCTTACGGACGTCTTATGCTCGCTTAAACTCAAACCCCGTTTCGTCCCGAATGCTATGCAAATGGTCACATTTACCAATTGTAAATTATGGATTCTACGAATTCACTTAAGTTCACATTTGCCTACCGAAATTTCGGCCCTCCTACGTACATTTAGCACCCGGATAATTCAACTCGGCAAGACAATCAACAACAACCCAACAACAACATCAATAACACCAATAAACACAATATAACCCACTATAGTGCACAACTAGCTTTCTTGCCGGCATAACACAACGGCCTCATTCCGACTTCAAATTTTCAAATCATGCCATCATACTCACATTCATTACTAATAAGAGTCATTACAATACCATTCGGTAACATTGCATAACATTTTCACAATATATACACAAGATATACATATGCTATACTGAATAGGAAATTTTCCACCAACGTCATAATTCATTCAAATCTTCTAATCTTTAACATACATGTTCATAACATGTTTGCACTTCTAAATTCACCATCAATCATCATAATTTACGCCTTAACAACTTAATTATCATAATGTCTTAAAATCATAAGAAAACGACATAAATTCCTACATTCCATTTCAATGCAAACTCACACCATTTTTTCCTATTTGCAATGCAAGGATCGCAACAACACAATTAATATACTAAACAACATCAATCCATTTCCATCTCACCAACTCTATGCCACACGGCCAAACACTACATTAGCAACCCCAACTCGATTAAGTTCAATTTCCATTTCCAATCTAAATTCCATTATAAACATAACTAGAACACAACATAAATTCAACTCATCAGCGGGTATACAACATATATATACACACGGCCACATGCCAACTTCCATACCCATTTTCCAAACTTTCATATTTCCATATTTCCTACACATTTCCACATACTACAACACAAACAACCCTTCATAACATAATAAAAAGGAGAGAATTCTTACCTCTCCCTTCTAGCTTTACTTCACCAAAGTTGCCCACTTGAAGAAATAAACGCTTCTCCTTCCGAAAACAATTGCACCAAGTCGTAGAGGACGCTTGAATTGGTGTAAATACCACAAGAAAAAAATTTTAGAATCAAGATTTTGAGGGTTGGATTTTCTATGGCCAAACCGAAATGGGTTAAGTTGTTGTTCTTGTTTTGTTTGTTCTTTCTCCTTCTAAGTTTCTTGAATCATCTAAGGGATAATGGTCCCTTTATAATTAATATAAGCACATGGGAAAATATTCATTAAATCATGGGTTGGGCCAAGTGCTTTGGCCGGCCACCCTCTTAAACTTGGGCCTCATTTTACTTATTTTTTTTTGAGCCCAATTTAATAAAGATCATAGTTGGAAATTCCGAAACCAAATTTCAAAATTCCAATTTTGTCCTTGGCCTTCTTCCGTGTTTCCACGTCATTATCTTTCATGAACAACATAGACATATTAACTAAAATCAAAATATTGCCTTATGACCTACAAGTCACAATTATTTCGAAATTTCCGAATATGCAAAAACACGGGATATAACAGTATGTAAGGCTTCACTTTCTTTCTATGGCATGTCTTAGATATAATAGGCTTGAATACGTGTCTCGGGGATCATTCTAATCCTAGAAATCCGAACGAATTTGGCTACTATTCGTTGTTAGGAATTGAACTAAGTCATATGAATAGTCGAGGTGTCTGAACACCTAGAACTTGCATGAATGGGATCCGTGTGCCCTAAGGCTCTCATACGTCTTGTCGTGAAAGCATTATATGTAAATAGTGTTCGCCGCCTCATTTGAGTCGAGGTGGGCCCACTATTCCCTAATTTCCTCTGTGGCTCCCTTCGGTTTATTTGATATTACGGTTAAAACTTTTGGATATTAATTTGAGCTACTAAATAAGAATTGTTTTAACTAAACCCTTGACCCCAATGCATGATTTTCCTTACAAAAAGGTTTACAAGTGTTTTCCAAAATATTCTTTTCTTCAAAAACCAAGTTTTACAATATTGAAAGTCTCTTATTCACTTGACGACTATGATCTATGATGACTATGGTTCTATGACTGTTCTGATTCTATGATGCCTATGATTCTATGATGACTATGATCCTATGATGGCCATGATTCTATGATGACTATGATTCTATGACAACTATGATTCTATGATGACAATGATGATGTCGGATATCTTATGTCTATGACCCGATATGCTATGATATATGTTCTATGTTGATAGTCTCGCCTTATGATTATCGTTTCTTCAAGGTGAGACAAGCGACCATGATTATTCCATAATGCGATCGGAGGTTTCCGACCTTACGTCACTCAAATAAATACATGATTTCCTTGGGCTCTCTTGCATGCTAAATATGAGCGTGGAGTTGGGGGGATGGGATACTTGAATACTTGGGGTGGAAGGCTTATAATGTTTCATTGCCACACAGTCGGTAAACATCATCCGGACGCGGGATGCCGGACGCGGGATCTATGGGCTGGTGGAGTATTCGACGCTATACCACGATTTATTTCAAAGTATGAATTGTTATGATTTCATTGGCATGAGATATTATGGAGTTTGGTATTAAAATTGGATTATGGAAAGTTAGGTATCTTATGGAAAAATTTGGGGGCCAAAGTGAATTCTTAAAAAGTTGTTAATTCATGGAAAAGATGGCCATATGGCCGGCCACCTAAGGGTGGGCCATGGCCACATGGATGCCTACTATATGTAATATTAAGATGAAAAATTCATCACATGTTCATCATTTTTCCAACACTTAGAAACTTGGAGAGAAATTGAGAAGCTTGGAGAAACTAAGCCAAGCCATTCGGCCAAAGGGAGAGCTTGAGAGCAAGGAGAGAAGAGAGGAAGAAAATAAAATTTCTCTCTAGCAATTCTACTCTATAGAAGGTGAACAACAACTGGAGAGGGTTGTTGGAGTAGTAGGAACAAGGATTAGTTTCAAAGCAATCCTAGCCAACTTGAAGAATCAAGTGAAAGAGGTATGGTTTAATCTTATTTTTCATATGTTATAGATGATTTGTATGTGTTGTGAAGTATGGAAGTGAATGAAAAGTATGGAAATATGGAAGTTGGAGTGGTGGCCGTGTGGGTATGCTTGGCCGTGTGTATGTGTGGTGTTGTGTAAGGGTGGTGAGCTAATGAATTTAACATGTTTGTGTGTTGTTGTAATGTGTAGGAAATGAATGAAAATTTATTTGGTTATGTATGTTGGTGTTTGGCCGTGACTAGGGCTGATTTGTATGCTAGAAGTGAGCTAATGTTATCTAGTAATTTGGTTGCTATTGCTATGAATTTTTATGGTGTAAAATGAAGTTAATGATCCAAGTTGAAGATTGAGACCGTGTGGGCTGATTTGAGGCTTAATATGATGTAATGTGGTTTCTTGAACTTTTAAGAATAATGTTGTTAAAACATGGTTTGTTGATGTAATTTGTGAATTGTGAAGGAAGAAAATATGTTGTCGATATTCTTAATGTAGTTGATGGATTTCGGGTAAGTTGACTTATTGTTTGAGTTGTTTGAACCTTATATGGATTCCTTGGGATGTTCCTAAGACGTATTTGAATGGCCTCGGATTATTATTTGCATACGTAAGCCTTGATGATAGTTTGAATATATGAAGTTGAATTGAACATAATTGAAATGCGTTGGAATATTCGAAGAAGAGTTATTGACATTACCATGTATTTTGGAATGGATTGTTGATGTTCTTGGTGTGGTTGTTGGGTTGTTGTTAGTTGTTTTGAGCCGAGTTAAATCTCGGGGGTGTCGTATTTATAGGGGAAGTGCTGCGAAATTTCGGTAGCCAAATAGAAACCAAAGATTGGAAATGTCAACTCGCATGAATAGTAACCGGTAAAAGTGACCATTTGCAGATTTTTGACGAAACGGGACCGGAGTTTTGGAGAGCGTAAAAGGCGCAAAAGGTATGTAAAGCTCCGTTTTCCTTCTCTTGGCACGTCCTAGGTATACTAGGCTTGAATTCGTACTTCGGGGACAACTCTACTCTTTGTAATCCACGTTTGAAATTGTCCCACTTTCTTTCAGTAGAATTGAATTAGTTAAGTTGTAAGTAGGTAAGAAAGTGCTTAAACGCCTAAAACTTTTGTAAGTAAAACCCGATTACTTCAAGAACTTTCATAAGCGACTCCATAAAGCCTATTGTACATAATTTGTGTCCACCCCCTCGGTTGACCCGAGGTGGGCCCACTATTTCCGATTCTATCCTTTTGCAATTATGACTTATCTTCGAGCGGTTTTAAAGGAACGTTTTAACTACTCCTCTATTTATTACTTAAAAATCACTTTAAATATTCCGTTAAGCCCTGTGATGTGTTCCGATATGTATCACGAATCCGAACGTTCCGTTCCGACTTAACTCTCCGTGATGTCCGAAAGGTACGCACTATGACTCCGTCCGATTTCATTGATTCGATTTGTCATTTGATATGCCTCATCGAGTCTCTGGAAATATGCATGTCATTTTTATTGCATTAGTTTCTCACTACTCCACTCGTGGATGCCTCAATATTTCCCACACTGAGCCGGGCCGGATATGTTCTCAAGCGTATTTCTGCGCATTGTTCGCCGCGCCCCGGTGTGAGGGGGTATATACGTACATGGGTTGTGGTGTATGATGTGCCATGTACGCTTATGCGATATCCGTTGATTATGTTCGATGTGGCCACTTGGTATGTTACGATCTTGTTTCGGAGATATTCCCCGCTCGAAGTATGATGTGTTTTGGCGCGGGACGAAGGGAGCGCCTCGTTCGTTCACCGAGTCCCATAGCGGGCCGGCTTTGCATATGTTTTCTGCATGCATCACTTATGATTTCTGATACGCATTTTTGATTACCTATGTACCTCGTTTGCTTTCTGCATATTCTTTCTGATTTTAGTTTTACTTATTACAGTCTCTGCTTTACATATTCGAAGACATTTTCCGTCGACCCCCTTTCTTCGGGGGGGCGCGTTTCGTGCCACGCGGTACGAACGTCGAGTTGTTGATTCGCTCGCTTAGGTTATTTGCTCGGTCACCGCTGAAGCGCTCCTTTGTCCGGGCCCATATTTTGGTATAGACTTTTCGTTACATTTGTACATATTTATTAGGGTACGACGGGGCCCCGTCCCGTCATATGATTACGTTTTGTTCGTAGAGGTCCGTAGACATGTGGTGTGGGTTCGTATATGTTTGTGAGTTTTGCGTACGATTATAGCTTATCTATATGTTGTAACGGCCTTATCGGCCTTCGTGCGCTATATCTCGCGGACTCGATTAAATTATTGTTTCCGTTTACTTTTAATATTTTGCTAATTTAGGATAAGGTACGTGTAAGTGCCCAGCTAGGGTACGAGTCGCGGCCTACGGAGTTGGGTCGTGACAAAAGTGGTATCAGAGCGGTTAGGTCCTCGGAATGTCTACAGACCGTGTCCGGCAGAGCCTTGTTTATGGTGTGAAGCCGGCCACACTTATAAACAGGGGGCTGCGGGGCATTTAGGAATCAAAGACCTTTCTTCTGTCTTAGATCGTGCGATAGAGCCAGAGTCTAGGAAAGACCATTTCTGACGCTTTCTTCTGCAGGTAGGTACAGATTGATAGAAGATGAAGAGATCAGCTTCTGATGATAGGGGTGCCAACAAGGCCCCTAAGGTATGCTCAGGACCTCAGGCTCCGGGGCCCAGCAGGAGGAGCCCCAGTTACTCTATCGAGACGGATCCCTCGGGCGGGATCCCGCACGATCCTCCGCAGTGTTTGACCCCCAGAGAGGAGGTGGGGCCTAGCAGGAGGAGCCCTAGCTATTCGATTGAGACCGATCCTTCGGAGGATCCTGCGACGATCCCTCCGGAGTCTGCGACCCCCAGTGAGGAGGATCCCCCAGAGAGTAGCTACGACACGGATCCGTCCGAGTATGGGGCGGCGGCGCCGGGAGAGGAGCTCCCCGACATTGTGCCAGTCGCTCCTGTGGTGGAGCACTATGTTCCGCCAGCTTCCTCAGTGAGCGTTACGCCATACTCCAGCCCTTTATCCTGGTCATCGGTGAACCAGGAGTCGCCAGACTACCTACATCCCTCGGATTCAGACGAGGTGGATGACGAGGAGGAGTACCCCTCGCTTTATAGCCTACTAGATCAGGCTGGAGACAGCTCGACCACAGGTATACGAGTATTTATTGAAATTTGTTCTATATATGTGTATTTGTTGCATAATTGTTACATAATGGCGATAAGCCGGATTGTAAGGGTCGATAGCCAAATATTTGTAAATTGGGATAATTAAGGTGTGTTCAACATTATAGTGGATCTGGAAGTCGGGGACGGAAGGTAGTTGTGTCCGTAGATGAAAAGTGAATACGGAGGATCAAGAAGGGTAAAATCGTAATTGTGTCCCGAGGGCGTCCGGAAACCTGTCAGGATTCTACTTTACTCTAAATTACGTGACGAAGGTCGTGCGGTGAAGAGAACGCGATTATACCAGCATTAAAGCATTGTATTCCGACGAAGATTCAAAGTTAAGCGTGCTAGAGTGGGGGAAATTTCATGATGGGTGACCCCCCCCGGGAAGTTTCGGAAAATTTTACAACTTCAGCCAAAGAAGCAAATGGGAAGCTGGAGTAGTCTAAAGGGACTTGGAATATACTGAGTAGACGAAGATTTTAAGAGGTCACGTAGAATAAGGCAAATTAGACCGGTAAGGAAGAAGGAGATGTGTCACGATTTTGGAATTGAGGTGAGTTCGAGCAGTGTTTGGAAATATTAGATAAGTAAGACGATAGCGACTACGTGTCTGCGTAGGTGTGTGTCCCATATATGGTTATATCAACAGATATGTGTATCCCGGCAATTCTCAGGGCGGCATGGAAAAGCTCTTAAGCGGACAGGGTAGCAAAGCTTAAGTGGGAAATAGTATAAGTGGCACCAATGTTATAAGACAAGTTGATGTTGGTTACCACGGGTTAAGTTTGGAAAGTTCGAATGCAATGATAGTTGGAAAGGAAGGAAAACAAGTAGGTGGGAGGTCAGAGGACCAGAACATCAGAACCAAAATACCGTCGGATCGAAACTAGAAACTTAGGCATAGGGCAAAGTATAATCGGGAATTATACTAAGTACGCCCCTAAAGGGGGGAAGCGAGGGCGAAGGAAGCAATGTAAAATAGAGATAATCGACCCAAAAAAGGTACGAATCGGCATAGGAATGCGGGGGTTAGAAGGGTTAAGCTTCTAGCCAATGCGAGTCAATAAGATCCGAGAGCTGGCAATGGAGATAAAAAGTAAGAAAGGAAAGGAAAAGTTCAACTCGGAAGGTATTGGACTTCATTGCATGGTCCGTAGGGTAAGAGGATTGCGTACCGAAAATGTGGTGTGTTGAGGTGTTATGGCAGAATAATAGCGGAAAAGTGAGGACTTGAATAGCTGGAAGGTAAGTGGTAGCTGAGACTGCAAACTGTAGTAATAGTGGCAGCCCCCCCGAAATCCTTATAAGACCTTGTAAGATTAATTGAACATTCGAGGACGAATGTTCTAAAGGGGGGAAGAATGTTATATCCCGCACTTTCGTACGTCGGGACATCCCGGACTAGTTGCGGAAAGTTAAGGACAAGTGGATTCCGGGAGGTAAAGTAAAGATTTTAACCACGATTTATTTCAAAGTATGAATTGTTATGATTTCATTGGCATGAGATATTATGGAGTTTGGTATTAAAATTGGATTATGGAAAGTTAGGCATCTTATGAAAAATTTGGGGGCCAAAGTGAATTTTAAAAAGTTGTAATTTCATGGAAAAAAATTGGCCATGTGGCCGGCCACCTAAGGGTGGGCCATGGCCACATGGATGCCTACTATATGTAATATTAAGATGAAAAATTCATCACATGTTCATCATTTTTCCAACACTTAGAAACTTGGAGAGAAATTGAGAAGCTTGGAGAAACTAAGCCAAGCCATTCGGCCAAGAGAGAGAGAGAGCAAGCAAGGGTGAGAGAGAGGAAAAAAATAAAATTTCTCTAGCAATTCTACTCTTAGAAGGTGAACAACATGGAGAGGTTGTTGGAGTAGTAGGAACAAGGATTAGTTTCAAAGCAATCCTAGCCAACTTGAAGAATCAAGTGAAAGAGGTATGGTTTAATCTTATTTTTCATATGTTATAGATGGTTTGTATGTGTTGTGAAGTATGGAAATGAATGAAAATTATGGAAATATGGAAGTTGGAGTGGTGGCCGTGTGGGTATGCTTGGCCGTGTGTATGTGTGGTGTTGTGTAAGGGTGGTGAGCTAATGAATTCAACATGTTTATGTGTTGTTGTGATGTGTGAAATGAATGAAAATTTATTTGGTTATGTATGTTGGTGTTTGGCCGTGACTAGGGCTGATTTGTATGCTAGAAGTGAGCTAATGTTATCTAGTAATTTGGTTGCTATTGCTATGAATTTTTATGGTGTAAAATGAAGTTAATGATCCAAGTTGAAGATTGAGACCGTGTGGGCTGATTTGAGGCTTAATATGATGTAATGTGGTTTCTTGAACTTTTAAGAATAATGTTGTTAAAACATGGTTTGTTGATGTAATTTGTGAATTGTGAAGGAAGAAAATATGTTGTCGATATTCTTAATGTAGTTGATGGATTTCGGGTAAGTTGACTTATTGTTTGAGTTGTTTGAACCTTATATGGATTCCTTGGGATGTTCCTAAGACGTATTTGAATGGCCTCGGATTATTATTTGCATACGTAAGCCTTGATGATAGTTTGAATATATGAAGTTGAATTGAACATAATTGAAATGCGTTGGAATATTCGAAGAAGAGTTATTGACATTACAATGTATTTTGGAATGGATTGTTGATGTTCTTGGTGTGGTTGTTGGGTTGTTGTTAGTTGTTTTGAGCCGAGTTAAATCTCGGGGGGTCGTATTTATAGGGGAAGTCTTTGCTGCCGAAATTTCGGTAGCCAAATAGAAATCAAAGATTGGAAATGTCAACTCGCATGAATAGTAACTCGGTAAAAGTGACCATTTGCAGATTTTTGACGAAACGGGACCGGAGTTTTGGAGAGCGTAAAAGGCGCAAAAGGTATGTAAAGCTCCGTTTTCCTTCTCTTGGCACGTCCTAGGTATACTAGGCTTGAATTCGTACTTCGGGGACAACTCTACTCTTTGTAATCCACGTTTGAAATTGTCCCACTTTCTTTCGGAGAATTGAATTAGTTAAGTTGTAAGTAGGTAAGAAAGTGCTTAAACGCCTAAAACTTTTGTAAGTAAAACCCGATTACTTCAAGAACTTTCATAAGCGACTCCATAAAGCCTATTGTACATAATTTGTGTCCACCCCCTCGGTTGACCCGAGGTGGGCCCACTATTTCCGATTCTATCCTTTTGCAATTATGACTTATCTTCGAGCGGTTTTAAAGGGAACGTTTTAACTACTCCTCTATTTATTACTTAAAAATCGTTTAAAATATTCCGTTAAGTCCTATGATGTGTTCGATATGTATCACGAATCCGAACGTTCCGTTCCGACTTAACTCTCCGTGATGTCCGAAAGGTACGCACTATGACTCCGTCCGATTTCATTGATTCGATTTGTCATTTGATATGCCTCATCGAGTCTCTGGAAATATGCATGTCATTTTTATTGCATTAGTTTCTCACTACTCCACTCGTGGATGCCTCAATATTTCCCACACTGAGCCGGGCCAGGATATGTTCTCAAGCGTATTTCTCTGCATTGTTCGCCGCGCCCGGTGTGAGGGGCGGTATATACGTACATGGGTTGTGGTGTATGATGTGCCATGTACGCTTATGCTTGATATCCGTTGATTATGTTCCGATGTGGCCACTTGGTATGTTACGATCTGTTTCGGAGATATTCCCTGCTCTGAAGTATGATGTGTTTTGGCGCGGGACAGAAGGGAGCGCCTCTGTTCTGTTCACCGAGCCCCATAGCGGGGCCGGCTTTGCATATGTTTTCTGCATGCATCACTTATGATTTCTGATACGCATTTTTGATTACCTATGTACCTCGTTTGCTTTCTGCACATTCTTTCTGATTTTAGTTTTACTTATTACAGTCTCTGCTTTACATATTCAGTACATTTTCCGTACGACCCCTCTCTTCGGGGTTGTTGATTCGCGCGTTTCGTGCCACGCGGTACGTACGTCCGAGTTGTTGATTCGGGTACCGCTAGGTTATTTGCTCGTTCGCACCGTCGAAGTGCTCCTTTGTCCGGGCCCATATTTGGTATAGACCTTTCTCGTTACATTTGTACATATTTATTAATTTAGGGTACGACGGGGCCCCGTCCCGTCATATGATTACGTTTTGTTCAATAGAGGTAGCCGTAGACATGTGGTGTGGGTTCGTATATGTTTGTGAGTTTTGCGTACGATTATAGCTTATCTATCAAAAACATGTTGTAACGGCCTTATCGGCCTTCGTGCGCTATATACGCTTCTCACGATTAAATTATTGTTTCCGTTTAATTCCGGCCCGGCTCGTGGGGGAAACATTGAGGCATCCACGAGTGGAGTAGTGAGAAACCAAATGCAACAAAATAACATATATGTTTCCAGAGACTCAATGAGGCATATCGAGTAACAAGTCAAATCGATGAAAACGGACGGAGACATAGCAAATGAGTTCCGGATGTTATACGAGCTACGTTACATAACTCTTTCTGAAATCGTTTCCAAGGTCCACAACAATTCATAATACTTAACGGAATAATTGAAACAGTTTTTCCAAGAATAGATAAAGAAGTAGTTAAAACGTTTCCTTTAAAACCGCTCGAAGGTAAGTCATAATTACAAAAGGGTAGAGTCGGAAGTAGTGGGCCCACCTCGGGTCAACCGAGGGGGTGGACACAAATTATGTATAATAGGCTTTATGGAGTCGCTTATGAAAGTTCTTAAGGTAATCGGATTTTACTTACAAAAGTTTTAGGAGTTTAAGCATTTTCTTAACTACTTACAACTTAACTAATTCAATTCTACTGAAAGAAAGTGGGATAATTTCAAATGTGGATTACGAAGAGTAGAGTTGTCTCCGAAGTACGAATTCCAGCCTAGTATACCTAGGACATGCCAAGAGAAGGAAAACAGAGCTTTACATACCTTTTGCGCCTTTTACGCTCTCCAAAACTCCGATCCCGTTTCGTCAAAAATCTGCAAATGGTCACTTTTGCCAGTTACTATTCATGCAAGTTGACATTTCCAATCTTTGGTTTCTATTTGGCTACCGAAATTTCGGCAGCACTTCCCCTATAAATACGACACCCCCGAGATTTAACTCGGCTCAAAACAATCAACAACAACCCAACAACAACATCAACAACCATAACAAAACACAATATGATACAACTAATCAACTTTCCAACATAATGCAATAACTTCCATTCCGACTTCACATGTCCAAATCCATACCATCATATTCACATTCATTACCAACTAGAATCGTTACAATACCATTTGGAAGCATTTCATACCTTTTTTACAATATATACACAAATTATACAAAATACACAACTTTCCACCAAAGTCATAATTTATCCAAACCTTCTAATCTTCAACATACATATTCATAACATATTTCCGTCTTCCAAGTTCATCAACAATCATCATAACTCACACCTTAACAAACTTAATTATCATAATGACACGAAATCATACTAATACGACATAATTCTCCACATTCCATTTTCAATGCTAACTTTCGTCATTTTACCTTCACTTACATTGTAAGGATCATAACAACACAACTAAACGATTAAACAAAACAAATCCATCATCATTTCACTTACACATAGGCCACGGCCAATATGCAATTCTTCAACTTCATCCAAATTTTCATTTCCAATACAATTTCCATAATATCCACAACTAGAACACAACAAAAATTCACTCATCTCAATTATTCCACACACACACCATGCACGGCCCCATGCAAATACTCCTATCCACTTTGCCAACTTCTATATTTTCATATATTCTCCTCATTTACATATACTACGACACAAATAAACCTTCATATCATAAATAGAAAGAATGAATTCTTACCTTTTTCTCCAATCTTCTTCACTTGAGTAAGTTGTCTATTTGAAGAAACAAGTCCTCTTTCTTCCAAACCAATTGCACCAAGTCATAAAGCACCCTTGATTTAGTGGAGATACCACAAGAAACTAATTTTTGGAGAAAGATTTCAAAGAGGCAAAAACTTGGGTCTTGGCCGAATGCCTTGTTCCCTTGGCTCTTATTGTTCTTGTTTTCTCCTTGTCTTCTTTTCTTGAATTTTCTACAAGCTTCACAACTACTTAATGATCCTTATATTAAAATTATCACATGGGATTTAATTAGGTCCATGGGCTTGGGCCTTGTTGGCCGGCCACCCATCTCTTTTGGGCTTGATGTTTTCCTCTTAATTTTTTTTAAGAACTTTCCAAGTCCAAAATCCTTAGCCCACATTGTTGGTAATTCATGAAACCATTTTCCAAAATTCCAATTTTGCCCTTAGTCTTTGCCAATATTTCCACGTCTAGCTTTGTCACAACCAACTTATGAACCAAACAAGATCAATGCATTTCATTGTCCTTAACTTGTCTCGAAAATTCCGAGATTCCCAAAGGTGAAAAATATGAGTCATAACATAGTTCATATTAGTCCAAGTCATCTTCAATGCTCCCGAGTACGCACAAAATGCGAGGTATAACATTACTCTGCTATCCTATGATATATTTTATGTTTTCCATGCAGTTATTACTCATATGCTCGGGTTACAGCTTTACATTATATGATCCCGATGTACCGAATACAGCTTTACCTGATATATTCCATGTGTACAGGATACTCTCTCCCACATGACGTGCTTTACTTCTCTATGCTGTTGTTGCACATGATCATATCTCTTTCTATGTTACCGTCTATGCCTTACATACTCGGTACACTATTCGTACTGACGCCCCTTCTTGTGGGCGCTCGCGTTTCATGCCGCGCGGTACCCCCGCACGAGTAGAAGTCATTATAGAAGATGTTCCAGCAATGTTGGCAAGCTCCACTCGCCCGAGAGTTGCTCGAGTCGACCACACGTGCTATGGTCCATGATTACGGTAGAGACTTTGCAGACGAGTCGTGGGTCTAGAGTGTCAGCCCAAAACGGAGTTCCACTGGTTGATGTGTTTTTATTTTACGGAGCCCTCATATTTACAAACTGCGTTTACTTGAGAAACGACGAAAAGATTTTGAAAAATTTTACTATGTATTTTACTTTACTTTGTCTTATGATTCCAAGAGAGCATGTGTGTACTAAGAGTCCGAGGGTTCGCTCGGCTCCGAATATGGGGTCGGGTGCCCATCACACCCTAGTAAAGTCGGGGTGTGACACTACAATGACCACAACATGCTAACTAGACTTTAATTCATTGCTCCAACACAACACAACACACACACTTACACGGCTATGCACTACACACACAACCTCAACTCCAACATGCCATATTTCATAAATTTCCTCCATTTTAACATACTATAACATGCATACATCATCTATAACATATAAAACATAATTAAATCTCACCTTTCTTCTTCAACTCCACACTAGGCTAGGGTTTGCAAGGATGAAAACGAATGGGTTGATCGCTCCAACAACACTTCCACGTTACTTAGGGACCTCCAATTAGTGGATTTGCATCAAAGAAATAATTTTTGGATTGATAATTTTTTACTTGAAAAATCAAGGTTCTCGGCCGAGAGCCTTGAGCTTGTTGTTCTTCAACTTCTTGTTTTATTTTCTAAGTGTAGAATGAAAAAGATGACTTGGTGATCATCTTTTAAGCTTCCACTCAAATTGCACAAGTGTCCATGGCCCACACACATGTGTTGGACCAATTAAAATTGTCCACAAAGTGTGTGGGACCAATTAAAGTCCACACGGCCAAGGGCCAAATTTTTGCATGATTTCCAAACTTTCACAAATTCCATTTTTGGTCCCAAATTTCCTAAGTGTTCCATGCCAACAAATTCATGCACAAGTTATGTCTTAAAATAAAATCAGAGGTCAAAAATCCCGACTTTGTATCCCGGAATGATTTTGTCCCTAGCTTATCATAGTTAAACCAGACTGTCCCAATGTACGAAATACGGGATATAACATCCTTCCCCCCTTTAGAACATTCGTCCTCGAATGTTAGATTTACCTTACGGGCCTTACAACAATTCGGGGGAGTTTCTTTCTTAATTAGTACAACAATGCATTTATCAAACAACATAGTCAAGTAAAGAATTTGGATTACCTGTAGGTACCGGAATTAGGTGAGGATACTTCTTCATCATCTCCTCCTCAGCTTCCCAGGTCATCTCTTCACGGTTATTGTTTCGCCATAGCACTTTAACAGAAGTCACATCTTTATTCTGCAACCTTCTTATCTGACGATCCAATATGGCTATAGGCTGCTCTTCATAAGATAGCTCCTCTGTGACCTGGATATCATCTACAGGAAAGATTCTGGAAGGGTCACCAATACATTTACGAAGCATAGAAACATGGAATACCGGGTGTACTGCTCCCAAATCAGCTGGCAGATCTAATTCATAGGCAACCTTGCCTATTTTACGAACAATCTGATAAGGCCCAATGTATCTTGGACTGAGTTTCCCTTTCTTGCCGAATCTCATAACACCTTTCATAGGTGACACTTTCAGGAATACCCAATCTCCAATCTGAAACTCCAAATGTCGACGGCGATTATCTGCATATGATTTCTGTCGACTCTGGGCTGCCAATAATCTCTCCCGAATAAGTTTCACCTTATCAACTGCCTGCTGGATCATATCTGGGCCAATCAATTCAGTCTCCCCAACATCAAACCAGCCAATCGGTGACCTACACTTCCTGCCATACAAGGCCTCATATGGTGCCATCTGATACCGGAGTGGTAGTCGTTATTATAAGCAAACTCAACAAGCGGCAAATGGTCGCTACCTCTGAAATCAATAACACAGGCGCGCAACATATCTTCCAGTATCTGAATAGTGCGCTCGGCCCCGTCCGTCGACCGGGGATAGAATGCAGACCGAGACTTATCCGTGTCCCCAATCTTTCCCGAAATGATCTCCAGAAATTAGTCAGTAAACGGGACCTCTATCGGAGATAATAGATATGGGAACTCCGTGAAGTCGCACAATCTCCTTAATATATAGCCTGGCATAATCCTCAGCTGAGTACGTAGTCCGGACTGGGAGGAAATGGGCTGATTTTGTCAGCCTATCAACAATAACCCAAATGGAGTCATACTTCCGTGGAGTGCGAGGTAAGCCTGTAATGAAATCCATATTAATTATTTCCCACTTCCACGTCGGAATCTCCATTTCCTGCAATAATCCACCGGGCTTCTGATGCTCAATCTTCACCCCGCGACAATTTGAGTACCGAGCGACGAACTCTGCTATGTCTCTTTTCATACTATCCCACCGCATAAACATCCGAGATCATGATACATCTTCGTCGACCCTGGGTGAACAAAATAACGGGCGTAATGTGCCTCGTCCATAACCTGTCGCCGCAGCCCCGCAACGTCAGGTACACATAATCTGCCCCTATGTAATAATGCTCCATCGGAGGTAAGCTCGAACGGGGTCTTTTCCTTTGCCAGGGCTGTATCTCTATAGTGTGCCAGAATAGGATCCTCATACTGACGCTGCTTAATCTCTTCCGTAATAGAGGATTCAGCAATACCTCAAACAGAAACCCCAATATCTCCAGAATCAGCCAATCGGACCCCAAGACTAGCCAACTGATGGATCTCGCGGACCATTTCTTTCCTCTCTGATGGCACATCCGCTAGACTTGTTATATCCCGTATTTTGTACATTGGGACAATCTGGGTTAACCATGATAAGTTAGGGACAAGACCATTCCGGGATACGAAGTCGAGAATTTTGACCTTCGATTTTGTTTTAAGGAACAAGTTGCTTATGAATTTATTGGCATGGAACATTTAGAAAAATTTGGGGCTAAAAGTGAAATATTGGAAAGTTGGCAATTCATGAAAAATGGATCATTTGGCCGTGTGCCATGGGTGGTGAGGTCCCCACACATGGTGTGGCCAAATTTAATTGATCCAACCCATGTGTGGGCCATGGGACACTTGTATAACTTATATATGGGCACAAAAGATGACTAATAAGTCATCTTCTCATCTTCTACACTTAGAGAAATTTCAAGAACCTTGGAGGAACAACACAAGGCCATTCGGCCAAGAGGGAGAAAAAGTGAAGACCAAAATTAGCCATCAAAAAAATATTTCTTTCTAGCAAACCCACTAATTGAAGGGTCCTTGTTAACGTGGAGTTGTTGTTTGGGTCGACAAACCGCTCGTTTTCATCCTTTGCCAACCCTAGCTAAGTTGGAGGTTAAGGAGAAAGGTAAGGTTTAATCTTGTTTTTATGTGTTATGAATGATGTGTGCATGTTGTAGTAGATAAAAATGGATGAAACTCATGAAATATGGCATATGGAAGTTGAGCCGTGCATGGCTTGTATCCGTGTGGATATGTAATGTTGTGTGGGAGTGATGAACTAAGTCCTATGTAGCATGTTTAGTTGTTGTAGTGTGAAGAAATGGATGAGAATCATCAATATGTGTGTGTGTAGTGATGGCCGAATATAGGTCATGTTATATGACAAAGAATGGATCAATTCTATTTAGTATTTTGATTGTTGTCGTTATGAATTCTATGTTGGCGATAAGAGTTTAATGATTCAAGTTGATGTTGTAATTGTTATGGGCTGATTTAGAGGTTAATGTGCATTTGATGTAATTTCTATATTTATGAGAATAACATTGTTAGAGTGTGGATTGTTGGTGCAAATCATGATTCGGAAGTAAGAAATGTGTTATGGTTGTGGTTCTCGGGTTTGGGGATAGTTTCGGGTGAGTTAGTGCATTGTTGGGTTGTTTGAAATATTGTGTGAAATGTTTAATGTGTTCTTGAGTATTGTTTGAATAGTTTCGGATTAGTAATTGAATGTGTGAACGTTGATGTTGGTTTGAATGTAAGTAGTTAAATTGAATGTGAAGGAATGTTGTTGAAGTATGTAGAAAAGAGCTACTAATGTTAGAATGCGTTCTAAATCGATTGTTGATGTTGCTTGAATAATTGTTGGTGTTGTTGTTGTTGATTTGGCCGAGTTGAATTCTCGGGGTTGTTGCATTTACAGGGGAAATGCTGCTCAAATTTCCGTAGAATTGCGTGCTAGTTTGGAAATGAACTCCTAAATGCCTATAGTTAACGTTGGTATTTAATGATATTGTGTAGATTTTGGAGAGCCCGAGGCTTAGGATTGGATTAGCCTTGATAGCGGACGAGGTATGTAAAGCTTAACCCTTCCTTCTTTTGGCATGCCTTAGTTGTAAATAGGCTATGACACGAGCCTCGAGGAAACTCTATTCTCGCGATCCGAGTATGCCTCTGATTCTTATTTGTATTTTATCTTTGACATTCGTAATGTAATGGAATAATGGCCCTTATGTCTTTGGGATAATTGGTTTTCAAATGTTGCATAAAAGGTTTTGTTCTTAAAAAGTTCTACGTCGAAAAAGGGCCGTAACTTTCGTAGACAGAACCGGATCGCCTCGATATGCTCGTAGGAGATTCTGTAGCGTATTATGATTATGTCTTCCATAGGCGGGCCCGACTTGGGTTGATACCCGTCCGTGGGCCCCACGACTTTCTTTTATATAGTTCTGATGACTTTTGAAAGAACTTAGTATGGCTATTATCCCGACTCCCAAGTATGGTCAGTTTACTTATCTATTGAGTCTATGATAATGATTTTATGCATATGGTTACTCACGACTCTGCTCGTGCAAATGGTTATTGCATCTCTCGCCGAGTCCCGGGCCGGTTATGTTGTCGTGCGCACTATGTTATATTCCGGAGTATGATGTGTCCGGTTCGCCGAGCCCCTCGCTAAAGGGCCCGGTACCGTGTATATTTGGTGTTATGATGTGTCCGGTTCGCCGAGCCTCCACTATAGGGCCAGGTACCGTGTATATGTGATATGTGATATGTCGGGTTTTTGCAGGTCCGAAATCTTCTCGGAGTATGATGTGTTATGGCGCCATTGACAGGTGGGCGACCATATTTTCTGAGCCCCATGCATGATTTGTATTTTAAAAGTAAACATCTTGGTATTTTGGATATTGCACTTATTTTCTGTACTTCTGTTTTGATTATGACTCGCCCGTTTTTTCGTATCTTCTCGCTTTGCATACTCGCACATATTTCGTACCGACCCCCCGTCTTCGGGGGTCGCATTTCACGCCCGCAGCGTACGCACGGTCGGTGATCCGCCAGTTTAGGACACCTATTCTGCTGTTTGGAGTGCTCCTTTTATTCCGGAGCCTACATTTTGGTTATATATTCTTCCGTTGCATATGTATTTGTTTGTCCAGGGTACGGCGGGGCCCCGTCCCGTCATATGATTCTCGTTGTCTCCGTTTGAGTGTCTGTAGACGTACATGTGGGTTGTGCCTATTACTGTACAGGTGTGTTCGTATGTTATATGTTCTGGGCGATCCCATTCGCCGTGGCAGCCTTGTCGGCTTGCATTTGTATATATGTTGGGCCGTTGCGCCATATGATAGCCTTGCCGGCTTCTGCGATATATATATGTTTGTGTTTGAGACAGTTTGAGACAGTGTCTGATATTTGTGTACGCATAAGTCATCTGTATGCGATTCTGTTTAATAAATGTGTTTGGGTGCCCAGCTCGGGCACTAGTCACGGCCTACGGGGATGGGTCGTGACAAGACTACCCATAGACTTACGGCTAAGTGCATCTGCCACAACATTAGCTTTCCCAGGATGGTATAGAATATCAACATCATAATCTTTCAGCAATTCTAACCACTTCCTCTCCGCCGCAAGTTCAGCTCTCCTTCGCTTAAAGATGTCTTGAGGCTCTTATGCATCTGTATAAATATCAACGTGAACACCATATAAATAATGTCTCCACATCTTCAAAGTACGAATCACCGCGCTAGACTCCAAATCGTGAGTGGGATAATTCCTTTCGTGTTTTCTTCGAGTCGCCGTGAAGCATAAGCTATAACTCTGCCGTGCTGCATCAATACACATCCCAACCAATGCCGTAGGCATCACAATAAATAACATACCCATCGAGCTCGGAAGTGTCGAACCGGAGCTCGTGGTCAACTTCTCTTCAAAGAATCGGAAGCTACGTCGCAAGCATCCACCGGAACAGCTCTGCCTCTTCGAGTCGGCCTTGTTAAAGGCGCTGAAATGGAAGCAAACTTTCTACGAATCTCCCGTAATAACCGGCCAATCCCGAAAGCTACGCACCTCCCGTGGGCGTCGTAGGTCTAGGCCAATTCATTACGACCTCAATCTTCCGGGTATCCACCCGGATGCCGTCGCTCCAATAATATGCCCCAGTGAGATGCCACCGAAGACAACTTGAAATTCACATATAGAAAATTTGGCATATAATTTAGGTGCCGGATTATTATAGCCAAGTACCGTCCTCAAATGATGCATGCTCGCTTTCCGACCGAGAATAAAACCAAATATCATCGATGAATACAATCACAAACATATCCAAGAACGGTCCGAATACCCAATTCATCGAGGTCCATAAATACGGTACTCGGGGCGTTAGTCGACCCAAAAGACATCACTCAATTCATAGTGCCCATATCGGGTCCCGAATGCCGTCTTAGGAATATCGACCTCTCGTACCCGCACCGATTGATGGCACCGATCAAAGGTCTATCTTCGAGAAACCTGGCACCACGCATGGCGATCAAACAAATCATCAATCACCCGGGGAGGGGTATTTATTCTTGTTGGTTACCTTATTCGGCTGCCTATAATCAATGCACATCCACGGGGCCGACCCATCCTTCTTTCTCACAAATAATACCGGTGCTCCCCAAGGTGATGTACTCGCCGAATAAAGCCCTTCTCTAATAAATCTCTCAGCTGCTCCTTTAATTCCTTCAATTCTGCAGGTGCCATTCTGTACGGAGGAATAGATATAGGCTGAGTATGTGGCAGCAGATCCATAGCAAACTCTATTGTCACGACCCGAACTACGGGCCGCGACTGGTACCCGAGGCTGACCACCGAGCACCACTCATTCTATGTCTTATACTGCCTTCCTTCACAATCTTATTATTAATAATCATAGAAAACGATTTTCATTTAGAACATATTTACTTATATAAACATAGGCTCTTTAGGCTATCAAAATAATAATATGCATATGCTTACATACACATGAAGTCTATGGGACCATACTACCCACGCATACGTATCTACGAGCCTCTACTAGAGTACTAAACATATGGACGGGACAGGACCCCGTCATGCCCAAAAAAATATATACACAAAAATGATGACTCAAAGTAGCACCTCCGGAGTAGAGGAGGGCTTCTGTAAATCTGCTGATAACTCCTACGGCCCTGCACCGTCTCGCTGTCTACCTGTGGGCATGAACACAGCGTCCAAAGAAAAGGGACGTCAGTACGAATATTGTACCGAGTATGTAAGGCATAAATGAAATAAACATAGTAGGGAAGTCCTAGTGACACGGGACGAGGACATAACCTTCGACCGGATACATTTAGTATATCTATTACACATAACATATCACATGAGCTATCATGGCATCTACCTCGTATTATCCTACATAACTTGTCGTATCATACATACATTATCACATTATACATACATCATCATATCATGCACACATCGTCATCACCATGCATTATCATATCATACACACATCATCATCATTAGTTCACGTCTGGGTACCCATTGTGTGCCGCCCACCAGTGGTGATCATGTCCGCCCTTTTCTCGGTACGGTGGAATTATATCAGGCCAACCGCCCTTTTCTCGGTACGGTGGAATTATATAAGGCCAACCGCCCTTTTCTCGGTACGGTGGAATTATATCAGCACATCCGCCCTTTTCTCGGTACGGTGTGGTCGCACGCGACCTTGGTGGTGGCCATATCATAATCTCATTATCATACATACCATGCAGTTGTCATCAAAGCATTTATACAAATAGATATATACCATATACTCGCCACCATATATTTTATAGGTACATTGTAGGCTAGCATCAACATACATGTCATAGATTTGCAAGTATTAATGTCTTATAAGCATATCATGGCTCTATCACGATTTAGTGTCATTACATACACATATACATGCATATATCATCATATCATATATGGGAACTCATAAGCATCTATAGTCATGTCGGGGTGACGTAAGGTCGTGGAACCCCGATTACGTTATGGAGTAATCGGATCATCATATCTCACCTTGAAGGGACTAGAATTTTAAGGTGAGTGTTCACAAGAAAAGAACCAATGGAATCTTACTTAGAATCATTTACTTCATGGCGTCATTTCTTACTCTAGGATTCTTTAGATTTAACTCATCATCGTCAATTATGTGCAATTATCTCTCTTTCTTATCTTATACATGTATAGCTCCCTATAGTCGTAGGCTCATCGCCTACTATCTCTCTAATCTATATCTCTTATCTCTCTCTCGTATGACTATTTATGAACGTAGGCCCTTAGGAGTCGTAGGCTCATCTCTCTTTCTTATCTTATACATGTATAGCTCTCGTAAAATACTATCGTCTCTAATGTATCTCTTATCTCTCTCTCGTATGACTATTTATGAACGTAGGCCCTTAGTTCTTCGGAGTTTGGAAGATTCGTGGAGACGGAGGAAAATTCATGCCTTGGAAGGAAAGAGACTAATCATCACAAGATTGGTTTATCAACAAGGATTGATAGCAAGGAGTCATATGAAGGCCATTAACTTTATAGAAATCTTGCATCGTAACTTTAGGATCTCTAGACTTGGCTCATCATCACATTCATGTCATACACCCCATTTCCTCTCATGTAAGCTCTTTACTTCGCCACATACATATATATAGAGAAATCATAGGAAGATGGGAGGGTTCATACCATAGGATCATGCCTTAGAAAGAAAGGTTGAGCCTTACATACCTTTGTCGTTTACTATTCGGTTACTTGCTCGTTCTTCTTTAAATGCTCGCGTCTTTACCTTCAAGAGGATTCGTATCGGCATTAGTTAGACAATCATGAGAGCGCACTTATTAAAGCTATAGAAATTTGGGCAGCATCTCCTTTGTTTATACTACTTTCCGCCATATTTCATATCAACTTCCATCATTCATAATAATCATCACAATATCGCTAACAACAATCGTCATTCATTCATACGATTCGCATTTCATAATTCACCTCAATTTCCCATAATTATGACTAAAAATCCATCGTCGCATTCTTTCGTATCCAATACTCATTTCATGTTCTATAGGTCATTTATAACACATTTATATCATCAACATATTCATTTCCATGATTCAATTCACTACTAATCACTAATGACAATATTCATCCATTTAATGACCCATTTGTGGTGCTCTTCTACAATCCATGAATCTCAACTTAAAAAATACTTCAAATAGCATGTAAGGGTCATGAAACTTACCTTACACAATAGAGGAACAAGCTTGGAGTGGTGATTCACCCTTAGCACCAAAACCCTAGTTTATCTCTCCTTGGATTTCTTGACTTGGATGACTTTTAATGGGTTTCCTTCACTTGATTCTCTTGATTTCTTGTTGTTGATCTTAGATTTCTATGGTTTTCTCATGGATGAAATGTTTGGAACACTCTAGAGGCTTCTTGTGTTGTGGAGGAATGAAGGGCAAATGAAAATGAAATGGAAGGAAGTCCCTTATATAAAATGCAATTCGAGTATACGGACCAACATACGGTCCGTACAAAATCTGTATGTTGGACCGTATATCTGGTCCAAAGGTGAGAGATCTACGAGTGAACATACGTCCAGTATATTTTATACGGCCAGTATGTCTGGCCGTATGTCTACCCAGTTTTCCGAGTTTTGTTTCGTCGCCTCGTTTGATCTCCGATCCTTATGGAACCTTCTTAACACTTGTTCAACACTTCAATATCATTCTAAAGACGTTATAACTCTTTCTCAAAGGGCCATTAAGACATCATCGACTTAATACTCGAAACTTATCGATACTCAACATATGACTCGCGAACTTTCTTTCCTTACGTCTAATGTCTTTGGAAATCTTAATTAGAGTCATCACGTACTATTTCTTACTTTTCCAAACCTCATATACATCGTACCCCTCATTAGTCTATTCATCGTACGCTTAAGGGGAAATTTTCAAGGTGTAACATTCTTCCCCCTTTGGAACATTAGTCCCCGAATGTTAAATCATCGGGAATTCTAGAAAAATTTCGCCAGAGTTTCCCCTATAATATGGCGATACCATCCTGTCACAACAACCCATAATATCATTGCCTCACAGGGCTATAACACGATAACATTATAAGTTGGCCACACACGACCCATTTACATAAAGGAAAGGCATATATACCTGAAAATCTCGCCGTCATCTTAACTCCTTCGGTAGGTCGGAATTTATGCGGACATTTGGATCTCATATTTTCTTTCGCTTCCCATGTCACTTCCTCTCTCGGTCACAAAATCTTATTTCTTTGTTTCTAAGTCTCCGTACTTGCCTACCTAATACGTTTTCCATCATAAGCTAACTTTTCTGTCGCTTGAACATCACTTACAGGGATGATCCTAGCAAAATCTCCAACACTTGTACGAAGCATCGAGGCACAAAAACTGGATGGACTAACTCCAAATCAGGGGGGTGAATCCAATTCGTAAGCCACTTGGCCTACTTTGTGCACAATTTCATAAGGTATAACATGCCGGGGACTTATTTTCCTCTTTTTGCTAAATCTCATAACAACCTTCATTGGCGACGCATAAATACTAGCAAGTTACATAATCGTTCTTGAGCGATTCGTGTACATACTCCCATACATATACATGCATCCCTATTTCATATTCGTGTTCGTAGCCGCATTTTCATTCGTACTCGCATTCATCTACATTTTCACTTTCATAGCATTTCTATATCCATATCATTTTTTTGTACTTGCGTTCGTATCATATACATATCACATGTATTACATTTGCTTAGCATATTCGTACTCATATAGATTTCATATACAAAGCATTTACATAGCATACCTGGCCACGAGGGTTCAGTGTTGCTGTTATATCCCGCCTTTTCGCATGATCGGAAAATTCGAAATAATTGTGAATTATGAGAAAGAAGGCCATGTTTGAATTTTTCTTAGTAGGTATGTGGCGGATGTGGAAGTTTGAATGTGGAAACATCGGAGAGGGCCTAAGGGCAAAATTGGAATTTCGAAAATTAGTTTCGGAAATTACAAAACGAGATTTGTAGTTAATTGGGCTCAAAAAAAAAATAAGAAAATTAAGGCCCAAAGAGAAGGGGTGGCCGGCCAACTTAGGCCCAAGTCCACCAAGGTGATAAATATTTTCCATGTGCCAAATTATTCATTAAAGGATCATTTATTCACTAGAACCTTCAAGAGAAATAAGTGAAGGAGAAAATCAAGAACAAGAGAAGCAACAAAGGGGCCATTCGGCCAAGCTTAGGGAAAAATCACCCCTCCAAATCTTGATCCAAAAATAATTATCTTGTGATAATCCTACTAAATTCAAGGTCCTCTACAACTTGGTGCAATTGTTTTGGAAGGAAGAACACTTATTTCTTCAAGTTGGCAACTTGGTGAAGTAAAGAAGATTGTGAAAAAAAGTAAGAATTCATTCCTTTTTATTATGTTATGAAGGTTTGTCTATGTTCTAGTATGTAGAAATAAGAAGAAAGTATGGAAATATAGAAGTTTGCAAAGTAGGTATGTAAGGTGGCATGTGGCCGTGTGTGTGTATGTGTGGTATACCTATGGTGAGTTGAATTTATGTTGTATTCTAGTTATGAGTAAGGTGGAGTTCCTATTGAGAATGAAAATTGAATGAGTTTAGTTGAAATTGGAAAAAATAGGTAGTGGCCGTGTGTGTGTGTGCATGGTTGTGCATGGAAGTTATGTTGAATTTATGTTGTATTCTAGTTATGGATGTTGTGAAATTTATATTGGAAATGAAAGTTGAATGAATTGTGTTGAATTGGAGAATATGGATGTTGGCCGTGGCTATGGAAGAATTGAAGATAGTGATGAATTGTTTTGCTTGACATGTTGGATATATTGTTATGATTCTTATAATCTAAACGGAGGAAAAATGATGTAAGTTTGTATTGATTTGGAAGTGTTGGAAGAATTATGGCCTTATGTTGGAAAGTTTGTATATTTTGTATACTTTGTATATATATTGTAGAAATATTATGATATGTTTCCGAATGGAATTGTAATGATCTTGATTAATATGTTGAGATTGAATTGGAAATACGAAGTTGGAAACGGAAGTTATGACATTATGTTGGAAAGATGACCAAATAGGTCATATTGCGTTTTATTGGGTTTGTTGGTGTTGTTGTTGGTTGTTGTTGATTGTATTGAGCCGAGTTGAATCTCGGGGGTGTCATATTTATAGGGGAGGTGCTGCCGAAATTTCGGTAGCCAAATTCTTAACCAAAGTTGAAATACTAACTTGCATGAATAGTAACTGGTAAAGATGACCATTTGCAGATTTTTGGCGAAACGGAATCAAGATTGGATGAGCGTAGGGCATAACGAAGGTATGTAAAGTCCTTTCTTTCCTTCTTATGGCATGTCTTAGCTCTATTAGGTCGAAGTCTGAGCCTCGGGAAAGGTCCTATGCATCAAAATTCGAGTTTAATTTTGGCTACTATTCATTCAGCATAATTGAATTACTTTCCTTCCATTTTGCTGGACAAATGTTTAAACTTCCATAACTTTCCCAAACGAACCCGGATTACTTTGAAACTTTCATAGATGCTCCCATAGGGTCTAAAGTTCGTAAAATTTTGTACGCCACCTCGACCTGACCCGAGGTGGGCCCGCTATCTCCGAATCTGCTCCGATTGTGTTACTAATTCGTTTTGAGCGATAATTAAAGAAAACCTTTAGCTACTCCCTCGACAAATAAACGATAAGGGTTTTGATTATCCCTTGATTCTTATGACGTAGTTTGAAGTATAAAACGGTCCTAGAAAGACTATCTTGGCATAAGTATTCTGGCATAAAATTCCGATATAAGTGTTCGGTTTAAATAATGTGTCGTGAAAGGTCTGATAGTATGATGTGTTCGGTTCCGGATGGACTATATGTCCGTCCCCGGCTACCGTGTGTATGCCAGTCCTCGGAGTACTGTGGTATATGTCCGTCTCCGAATTGTGCGTGGCCGGTTCGAAATCCGTGGTATATGTCCGTCTCCGGTTTACCGTGAACGGTTACACAATATGTCCGTCCCCGATTCACGGATCCGGTTGTATGGGTCATGATGTGGTCGGTTCCCGGGTTCTCGTGGTATATGTCCGGCTCCCGGGGTACCGCTGTGTTTGGTCCGGTCCGGTCTCCCGGCGGGGTATATGTCCCCGGGTACCGTGTGTATGTCATGATGTATTGTGTTATGGTGACCGTATGTCTGTACTCTACGCATGCCTTGATTTGCATTATCTATGATGTGAAAGTTAGCATTTTGATATTCTGGATAAGGTACGTATTTTTAAATACTCTTGACTCGACCCCGACTTTGTATGTCAAATTTACGCACCTTGGATTTTGATAAGATCTTGTCCAATACACCTCCGTACGATTGACTTCAGTTATGGTTTGTCGGTTACACTTTTGTATATCCATGTTCACGTATGATTTTGTTTACGTATTTCGATTTGCCTACTCGGTACATTTTCGTACCGACCCCTCGTTCTTCGGGGCGCGTCCCATGCCACGCGAGTTCGACGCGCTTATTGAGGGGGAGTCATCGGCCTAGGGTACCCGTTTGTTGTTCGGAGTGCTCCTTTGATCCGGAGCCCACATTTTTTGGTATATTTTCCTTGATGCTTATGACTAATGCGGGTACGGCGGGGCCTTCCCGTCTTCGATTCTCGTTCGTATGTTAGAGGTCTGCAGACATGTTTGTGGGATATGGGTTGTCACTGTTCGATAAGTAGGTGCGAGTTTGCGACTTTGTCTGATACAATAGCCCTAACGGCTTACGGTATGTATATGTGTATATGTATGTTCGAGCGATACCCTATATACATTTAAATATGTTAAACGCATTAGCTATTTGGTATATTGGATCTGTTAGGTAGGTACGTATGGGTGTCCAAGTAGGACACCGATCGAGGGGCCGGGTCGTGTGTTGCACATAGGCGCGTACACATATAAGGTCGTAGGCATCTTTGGCATCGTTCTATCGTCATTTATTTCACCTATCTTTCACATCTTGGGGTCTATCGTTCAATCTCTATACTTGTGTTCTCTCCCCTCGCTTCCCCCCTTTAAGGGTTTTCCCTGTACCATTTTCTAATCCATTGCTTCGCCTTCAGATTTTGATTTCGTATTTACATACCCCTTACTATACTGCATCTTAACCAGGCCGTTTCCCATGATTCATAACTACGATAATTCGTGCGTGAAGTCTTAACATACTCGCCCTATAGTCTCGTAATCAAGTACCACAACCGACTTAGTAATCCGAACAAGGATGTATTTTACTTAGCTCATCTGGCAATTATAAGTCGATGTCTAGATTCGCTCCAATTAACAACCTTTGCCCCATGGATACGTTCACAATAGTATTACGTCTAGTTACACCACTTTTGTCACCTGCCTTTCCTCTATACCCAAAATTCGCTTATAGCATCATCCTTCCCTCTTTCTGCCATTTCACGTTATTCCGCTTTTCTTTGTAATCGGCTTATAGTAACCGCAAATGCATTCTCCCTAAAACCCGCCATCTTGTTTTGCTTTATTTTCAAGGGTCTGAGTCTCATGTAACACTAATACCTCTTATCGCCTCATACTTTTTCTCACTCTCGTTTTACTCTCAACGTTGGTTCCGAACCCAATCATACTCATGTCGTACCTCATCGTTGCTAAAAGCCTTACTTCCTCACCTTATCATCGTATGGTAACTCGCAATTCATAGTCACATTTCTCTCTCCAACTTATTCTCTTATATACTTTACTCATTCTGTCTTAGTGGAGGATGTTCGTAGGAGATGCCTTTTTCCTTTCCTCATAATACGGCTTATTCTTTAAGCACGCATACTTCGTATATTTCCTCTTCCTTCCATGTTCGTACTCAATCCTCTACATTCTTTCCTCTTCAATTTACCATATTATCTCCCTTTTCATAATCAATCCTTTATTCCTCTCGCATGGGATCCTATCCTTCACTTAATACCGCTTTGTCCTTTAAAGCATATCGCCCTTGTACACTCCGTTCTCAATCACTCATTTGCTGGTCTTCTCTCCTCTTCATAACACTTCTGCCTACGATGTCCGCAGCTTCCTCTTTTTTTTTTTTTTTTTTTCTCCTCCTTTTTTTTTTCCTAAGGAAAATTTCGAGGATTTCTCTTGTAAACACCACAATTCCACACCTGCACATATTTCAATAAAAACACGTCTCATGCCTTAATAGGACATGTATCGGGACACACATAATACGCAACTCCGCAACATAAGATTACTTACCATTAAAGGCCATAAATAAAGGGGGCTTGTCTCATAAGTTGTGCCTGCACACTCAGTCTAGGAGTCCATTATATATCTATTCATAACATATTATTGCTATCACACCTCCAATCAACTCACTTGTAAATCACGATTCTAGCTATCACTAGGTCACTAGTAGTTACTGTCATCTCAGATTGTTGGGTTGGCTCAAATTTCTCTCGTTAACACAATTACCGGACCGGAGTAATATATAACAACGCGAATCCGAATCAATCGGTACATGTATACCATAGAGGGTTAATAAAAATATACACAGGGTCAACATCGGAGGGATACTCAAGATTCGTCGCCCGGCTCGCATAGGTATGATGCTGGGATCCACTCAGACTGGGCATTCCTCTTCGATTTTCATCACCGCCTACTGCTCTCTGCGGCCCCCGCCTAGGTGGGCGTAATGATGATGAAGAGCCAGCTACCACTCCCGTAGACCGGACCTTACCTTCACCACGTAGCGATGGGCAATCGCGCCTAACATGGCCTGGCCGGGCACAGGCATAGCAGACATCAGTCCCCCGATGGCACGGTCCCGAATGTAACTTTCTGCATTGACTACATCGTGGCACAGGTGGCCTCATCTGGCTCGAATCGCCCCTATTTCGAGAATTAGGAACTCTGATACTCTGGGGTGGCCTAGAATTAGTAGATTCATCAAATGCGGGTCCGAAAGCGGGGGAGCGCTAGTTGGTGAGCAAACTGAGTGCCTGGAGAATTGCTGTCTCGGAGCGCCCCTAAACTCATGATCAAACCTTGAAGAATTAGCTCTTTTTCTCCGACCCCTGTTATCGTGGTCCATATCCTGCCGCTGAGCTTGGGCGGCTACTAACTGAGTCAGTAAAAGAATGGCCTGTCTCATCTCTTGGCCCGAAGTATCTGAAGAAGGGACTGGGGGTGCGAGAGCTAAAATTGGGGCTTCCCCATAATCTTCTAAAGCGGGCGAGATACGCGGAGTCCGCGATAGGGCCTCGTCTTGGGGTTCACCCTCCCTCACATTCGTAGATGGCCCTTGTTCCAGCCCTTCTGCAATCACTGTCTTGCCCTTCTGGGCGGTAGTAGCTTTTCCTTTCATCGACTTTACTGAAATCATAAACGCACCATTAGGAGGGAAAATCTTATAACGTGGCTCTACCGCACGATCTCATAAGAAGAAAGATGGTCATTTTTCCTAAATGCCCCGTAGCCTCTTGTTTATTAGCGTGGCGTGCAACACACCATAAACAAGACTCTACTAGACACGGCTCGTAGACACTTCCTAGGACTGAACTGCTCTGATACCACTTTTGTCACGACCCGAACTACGGGCCGCGACTGGTACCCGAGGCTGACCACCGAGCACCACTCATTCTATGTCTTATCCTGCCTTCCTTCACAATCTTATTATTAATAATCATAGAAAACGATTTTCATTTAGAACATATTTACTTATATAAACATAGGCCCTTTAGGCTATCAAAATAATAATATGCATATACTTACATACACATGAAGTCTATGGAACCATACTACCCACGCATACGTATCTACGAGCCTCTACTAGAGTACTAAACATATGGACGGGACGGGACCCCGTCATGCCCAAAAAAATATATACACAAAAATGATGACTCACGGTAGCACCTGCGGGTAGGGGGCTTCGTAACCGCCGATAACTCCTACGAATCCGCACCGTCTCGCTATCTACCTGTGGGCATGAACACAGCGTCCAACGAAAAGGACGTTAGTACGAATATTGTACTGAGTATGTAAGGCATGAATGAAATAAACATAGTAGGGAAGTCCTAGTGACACAGGACGAGGACATAACCTTCGACTGGATACATTTAGTATATCTATTACACATAGCATATCACATAAGCTATCATGGCATCTACCTCGTATTATCCTACATAACTTGTCGTATCATACATACATTATCACATTATACATACATCATCATATCATGCACACATCGTCATGTCATACATGCATTATCATATCATACACACATCATCATCATTAGTTCACGTACGGGTACCCATCGTGTGCCGCCCACCGATGGTGATCATGTCGGTGAAATTATATCGGACAACCGCCCTTTTCTCGGTACGGTGGAATTATATCGGGCCAACCGCCCTTTTCTCGGTACGGTGGAATTATATCGACATCCGCCCTTTTCTCGGTACGGTGTGGTCGCACGCAGCCCACTGGTGGTGGCCATATCATAATCTCATTATCATACATACTATGCAGTTGTCATCAAAGCATTTATACATATAGATATATACCATATACTCGCCACCATATATTTTATAGGTACATTGTAGGCTAGCATCAACATACATGTCATAGATTTGCAAGTATTAATGTCTTATAAGCATATCATGGCTCTATCACGATTTAGTGTCATTACATACACATATACATGCATATATCATCATATCATATATGGGAACTCATAAGCATCTATAGTCATGTCGGGGTGACGTAAGGTCGTGGAACCCCGATTACGTTATGGAGTAATCGGATCATCATATCTCACCTTGAAGGGACTAGAATTTTAAGGTGAGTGTTCACAAGAAAAGAACCAATGGAATCTTACTTAGAATCATTTACTTCATGGCGTCATTTCTTACTCTAGGATTCTTTAGATTTAACTCATCATCGTCAATTATTGTGCCCGAGCCTTATCTCTCTTTCTTATCTTATACATGTATAGCTCCCTATAGTCGTAGGCTCGTCGTCAATACTATCGTGCCTCTAATGTATATCTCTTATCTCTCTCTCGTATGACTATTTATGAACGTAGGCCCTTAGTTCTTCGGAGTTTGGAAGATTCGTGGAGACGGAGGAAAATTCATGCCTTGGAAGGAAAGAGACTAATCATCACAAGATTGGTTTATCAACAAGGATTGATAGCAAGGAGTCATATGAAGGCCATTAACTTTATAGAAATCTTGCATCGTAACTTTAGGATCTCTAGACTTGGCTCATCATCACATTCATGTCATACACCCCATTTCCTCTCATGTAAGCTCTTTAATTCGCCACATACATATATATAGAGAAATCATAGGAAGATGGGAGGGTTCATACCATAGGATCATGCCTTAGAAAGAAAGGTTGAGCCTTACATACCTTTGTCGTTTACTATTCGGTTACTTGCTCGTTCTTCTTTAAATGCTCGCGTCTTTACCTTCAAGAGGATTCGTATCAGCATTAGTTAGACAATCATGAGAGCGCACTTATTAAAGCTATAGAAATTTGGGCAGCATCTCCTTTGTTTATACTACTTTCCGCCATATTTCATATCAACTTCCATCATTCATAATAATCATCACAATATAAGCTAACAACAATCGTCATTCATTCATACGATTCGCATTTCATAATTCACCTCAATTTCCCATAATTATGACTAAAAATCCATCGTCGCATTCTTTCGTATCCAATACTCATTTCATGTTCTATAGGTCATTTATAACACATTTATATCATCAACATATTCATTTCCATGATTCAATTCACTACTAATCACTAATGACAATATTCATCCATTTAATGACCCATTTGTGGTGCTCTTCTACAATCCATGAATCTCAACTTAAAAAATAGTTCAAATAGCATGTAAGGGTCATGAAACTTACCTTAAACAATAGAGGAACAAGCTTGGAGTGGTGATTCACCCTTAGCACCAAAACCCTAGTTCATCTCTCCTTGGATTTCTTGACTTGGATGACTTTTAATGGGTTTCCTTCACTTGATTCTCTTGATTTCTTGTTGTTGATCTTAGATTTCTATGGTTTTCTCATGGATGAAATGTTTGGAACACTCTAGAGGCTTCTTGTGTTGTGGAGGAATGAAGGGGAAATGAAAATGAAATGGAAGGAAGTCCCTTATATAAAAATGCCAATTCAAATTGCGATGGGAATATACGGACCAACATACGGTCCGTATAAAATCTATCGACCGTATGTTGGACCGTATATCTGGTCCAAGTGAGTTATGCCTTGTTGGGCTAACTATCTACGTCCAACATACGTCCGGTATATTTTATACGGTCCGTATATTGGACCGTATGTCTACCCAGTTTTCTGAGTTTTGTTTCGTCGCCTCGTTTGATCTCCGATCCTTATGGAACCTTCTTAACACTTGTTCAACACTTCAATATCATTCTAAAGGACGTTATAACTCTTTCTCAAAGGGCCATTAAGACATCATCGACTTAATACTCGAAATTCTTATCCGATACTCAACATATGACTCGCTCTCTTAACAACTTTCATTCCTTACGTCTAATGTCTTTGGAAATCTTAATTAGAGTCATCACGTACTATTTCTTACTTGTCCAAACCTCGTATACATCGTACCCCTCATTAGTCTATTCACTTCGCTTGGGGGAAATTTTCAAGGTGTAACATCGTACCCGCTCGGGAAGCCTGGAAGCTCATCTGGGAATACATCTAAGAATTCATTAACCACTGGGACTGACTGAGGAGTCGGTGCCTCTGCTTCTAAATCATGTACACGGACCAGATGATAAATATAGCCTTTTCTGATCATTTTTCTTGCCTTGAGGTATGAAATAAACTTACCCCTCGGCGATGCTGTATTACCTGCCCACTCTATGACTGGCTCCCCTGGAAATTGGAAACGGACTATCTTCTTTTGACAATCAACATTAGCATAACAAGAAGCTAGCCAATCCATACCCATAATCACGTCGAACTCGGTCATATCTAACTTACTGCATCCGCCTTCTTGCGGCGGCCACAGATAATTACTGAACAATCTCTATAAACCCGACTGGCTATAATAGAATCCCCTACCGGAGTAGCTACCTCAAATGGTTCTATCGGTTCAGATTCTATCCCAATTTTATTAGCAACAAGGGGAGAAATATATGATAAAGTAGAGCCAGGATCAATCAGTGCGTATACATCTCGAGAGAAAACCAGTAATATACCTGTGACAATATTAGGCGACGCCTCTGATCTGTCCCGGTTGGCCAATGCATAAATGCGGTTCAAAGGACCGCTAGAACCGGGAACTCCGCCACGACCTCTCGCCGCGGCCGGCGGGTGCCGACGTGTACCTCGCCCGCGGGGCGCGCGCTACCGGGGGCGAAGATGAACCACGGGCCCGACCGGTGGGCGAGGCGCTGCTGCACCACCTCTAACCGGACAATCCCTCATCAGATGGCCCTGACGGCCATAAGTAAAGCACGCACCGGTGGCACGAAAACACTCTCCCGGGGCTTGCCTCCCGCGTAGGAACACGAGGAGGTTTGGGTGGCCTTGTCGAATGCCCTGACGGAACCTCTGTCCAACCGCGAGCACGAAACCTGGAGCTCGGCACCGCTCCCGAATATCCCCGCACCCTCTCGATCTCTCGTGCCGGGAAAAGTGGGGTGTGCCCGTCCGCGGCCGGGGAGGATATCGACTTTCTTTTCCGTGTAGGCACTGTATCGAAAATCCCCCGAATACCCGGATGATCTAGCCTCTTGGGGTGGCCCCCGTCATCAAGCGCCTGTCGGTGGCACCCTCTGCGCCGGTCCTCCATACCCCGGGCGTGTGCACGTATGCGGGCAATATCCGTCCCGGTCTAGCCGCCGTCACCAAACACCGTCGATCGAAGTCTTTTGTCCGGCCCGCCAATATATCGGTGCATCCGGTCGGTCATATCGACTACATAAGCGGGCGCATATCGGCCGAATCAAACTCCGACTATACTCCCGGACACTCACTCTCCTTCAACGAGCGAGAATACGTCTGCCCCCCGCCTCGCCTCCGGAGGTAGAAAATGGGCCGGAAAAGGCCTCGAGAAACTAGCCCATACGGTGGAGGGCACCTCGCCTACGGACAGCATCCAAGACTCGTACCAATTGGCCGCTACATCGTGCAACCGATAGGACGCCAACTCAACCGACTCTGTCTCGGAAGCACTAATCAATCGCAGTGTACGCTGCATCTGCCGGATGAACTCCTGAGGGTCCTCTGCGGGCTTTGACCCGAAAAACTCTGGTGGGCCACAAAGCAGAAAATCACGGGCCCTCTGACTATCATGCCTGCCCGCCTGGTCTCCTCCTGCTCCATACCTATGAACCTGCCCCGCCATCAATCTAGTCAATAGCTGGACCGCGTCGCGCATAGCCCGATCCTCCGCTCCTGGCTGGGGAACTAGAGGATAGGGTGCTGGATCCGCGGAGGCGGCGGTGGAGCCGCCTCGATCTGCGCGCCGCGGTTGCTCCCGATCCATCCGACACCGGTGGCGTGGCGTGAACTAGGCGTCGGGGGCACTATCTCGGGTACGGAGCTCGAGCACGAGCCACTGTAACTCCCGGGCCTCGGAGGCCCTCTCGCAACTTGTAGACTTGCCCTTCTCGGGCAGCTGTGGCCTTCCTCGGAGGCATCGCCGAAAACATAACATTTCGTTAGGGCAGAGTCATCCTGATAACACAGCTCTATCGCACGATCTAAGATCAGAAGGAAAGATAACACCCTAAATGCCCTGTAGCTTCCTGCTTATAGATGTGGTGCACAACACACCGATAAACAAGACTCTACTGGACACGGTCTGTAGACATTCCGAGGACGAACCGCTCTGATACCACTTTTGTCACGACCCAACCCCGTAGGCCGTGACTAGTGCCCGAGTTGGGCACCCCAAACACACTTATCAAACAGAATCACATACGGATGGCTTATACGTATACAAATATCAGACGCTGTCTCAGATTATATCAAACTGTCTCAGACATATCTCAAACACAACCATATATATCAAAAGCCGACAAGGCTATCATATGGCGCAACGGCCCAAAACATGTACAAATGCAAGCCGGCAAGGCTGCTACGGCGAATGGGATCGCCCAGAACATACAACACACAAACCCACCTGTGCAGAAGTAGGCACATCTCACATATATGTCCACAGACCTCTAGACAGACAAACAGAATCATAGGACGGGACAGGGCCCCGCCGTACCCCTGAACAAATATATACAAATGCAACGAACGAACATATACCAAAATGTAGGCTCCGGAATAAGGGGAGCACTCCAAATAGCGAGAAGAAGGTGTCTAAATCGGTGGATCACCAAGCGTGCGTGCGTCCGTACTGCGGCATGAAACGCGACCCGAAGAAAGGGGGGTCGATGCGAAATATGTACTGAGTATGCAAAGCAAAAGATATAGTAAACAAATCTGAATCATAATCGAAACAGAAGTACAGAAAGTAAATGCATATCCAAAATATCAAAATGTTTTCTTTCAAAATACACAGAAAATATGGTCGCTTGCCCGTCGATGGCGCCATAACACAGCATAACACCGGAAGGTTTCAAATCTCCATATCCCCGTCACACATCATAATACAGCATAATGCCATACACACCATAACACCAAATATAAGCGGAACCCAGCCCTCGGCGAGAGCTTGGTGAACCATAAACACGAGATAACACCGGAGTATATCATAGTGCGCACGACAACGAACCGGCCGGGACTCGGCGAAGGATACAACAGAATGCACGAGCAGAGTCGTGAGTAACCATATGTACAAAATCATCATCATAGACTCAAAAATAAGTAAAATGACCATACTTGGAAATCGGAATAATAGCCAAAACAAATTCTTTCAAACGTCATCAGGATTACAAAAAGGAGAGTCGCGGGACCCACGGACGGGTGTTGACCCCTAGACGGGCCCGCCTATGGAAAACATACTCATCATACATCATGGAATCATTTTCGAGCATATCGAAGCAATCCGGTTTTGTCTACGAAAGTTACGAAAGTTCGTAGTTACAGAATTCTTTAAAAACAGAACTTTTTGTACAACATTTGGAAATCAATTATTCCAGAGTCATAAGAGCCAATATTTCATCATATAAAACATACGAATGCCAAGAAACAATTAAAAATCATAGACATGCTCGGATCGCGAGGATAGAGTTTTCTCGAGGCTCGTGTCATAGCCTATTTGTAACTAAGGCATGCCAAAAGAAGGAAGGGTTGAGCTTTACATACCTCGATCGCTCTCGACGCTAATCCAAACTCAAGCTAAATCCAACCTACGTCTCGGGCTGCCCAAGATCTACAAATAAGTCATAATATGCCAAACGTTAGCTATAGGCATTTGGGCATTTAATTCCAAATTAGCCCTTAATTCTACAGAAATTTGGGCAGCATTTCCCCTGTAAATAGACCAACCCCGAGAATTTAACTCGGCCAAATCAACAACAACAACAACAACAACCAACCTAGCAACATCAATAATGAATCCGAAAGGCAATATAACATTAGTAACTCTCTTTTACATCATTCAACAACATTCAATACTTTCAATTCAACGGCTTACATTCAAGCCAACATCAACGCTCATACATTCAAATACTAACCCGTACCCATACCAACAACATTCAAGAACATCTTAAACAATTCACACAATATTTCCAACAATCCAACAATGGCTCCAATTTACACGAAAACAGTCTCCAAACGGAGAACCTCATTATAACACACTCCTCATTTTCAAATCATGATTTGCATCAACAATTCACACTATAACGATATCATTCTCATAAATATATAAATTACATCAAATGCACAATAACCTCCAATTCAGCCCACAACACTTACGATATCAATTTGAGTCATTAAACTATTATCGTCAACATAGAATTCATAACGACAACAACCAAGATACTAATTAACATTAATCCATTTCTTGTCACATAAATGGCCTACATTCGACAACACCTCTTACATACATATTGATGATTCTCATCCATTTCTTCACCCTACAATGACCACAACATGCTAACTAGACTTTAATTCATTGTTCCAACACAACACAACACACACACTTACACGGCTATGCACTACACACACAACCTCAACTCCAACATGCCATATTTCATAAATTTCCTCCATTTTAACATACTATAACATGCATACATCATCCATAACATATAAAACATAATTAAATCTCACCTTTCTTCTTCAACTCCACACTAGGCTAGGGTTTGCAAGGATGAAAACGAATGGGTTGATCGCTCCAACAACACTTCCACGTTACTTAGGGACCTCCAATTAGTGGATTTGCATCAAAGAAATAATTTTTGACTTGAAAAATCAAGGTTCTTGGCCGAGAGCCTTGAGCTTGTTGTTCCTCAACTTCTTGTTTTATTTTCTAAGTGTAGAATGAAAAGATGACTTGGTGATCATCTTTTAAGCTTCCACTCAAATTTCACAAGTGTCCATGGCCCACACACATGTGTTGGACCAATTAAAATTGTCCACAAAGTGTGTGGGACCAATTAAAGTCCACACGGCCAAGGGCCAAATTTTTGCAGGATTTTCAACTTTCACAAATTCCATTTTTGGTCCCAAATTTCCTAAGTGTTCCATGCCAACAAATTCATGCACAAGTTATGTCTTAAAATAAAATCGGAGGTCAAAAATCCCGACTTTGTATCCGGAATAGTTTTGTCCCTAACTTATCATAGTTAAATAATCCCCAATGTACGAAATCGGGATATAACAAGCGTAAGAAAGGCAAGGTGACCTAAATGTCGGGAAAATGCGAAAAGTAAGAAACATGAGAGAAAGTGAAGCCTCAAGAGAAACGACGGGCAAAACGCGGGACTATTTGGATAGAAAAATTTGAGGGTAGGCGTGTGGAAGGGATAGAATGTGGTAGTATGAAACAAAAGAGGAATGAGAAGTAAAGGAAAGAATGATTAGGCCGTGCAACGATGCTAAGAGATTTTTAACCTTCGAGAGATAGGTGCCGAAGACGATGGATATCTAAAAACTATTGATGTATTAGGACCTCCTTTTAAAAGGAGGGGAGAACATATTGGACTTGAAAGAGATTATGACGTTCCTATGCCCAGAAGGGGAAATTTATTAGCAACGGATTTAGAGTTCGAAACGATCGCCGGTACAAGGAAATGGGAGGTACGTGTACTCGTGTATGAGAGAATCGTAAAGGAGTAAAAAATTTTCGTAGCCCTATGCTTTTGGGTTGTAAGGTAAGATTTGAGGGATAAAGGTTAAAGAAACAGTTGTGGCAGAAAGTTAAAGAAGAAGTTGTGGCAAGATCCCAAAGGTTTAGTTTGAACTTAAATTACGAGTTGCCATAAGAGTAGTTGTACTGTAAAGGATAACGAAGGGTGCAGAACTATTTCGTATATACACACTTTGGATCGATGGAAGTAATCCTCGGAAGGAAACTAGGAGGAATAGTTTAAAGGAACATAACCATTGTACTCACTAGCGACAAAGTCATGTTGGGTGAGTACTTGGAATGTAAAGGTAAAATGGTGACAAGGTAGTAAGGGCTAATGACGTTGACCATTGAACCACGAGTGAGTCTTAGCACAGTATGTCACCTTCAAACTGACAGACAGATCAAGCGTACGATTTAGACGTTAAGGGACATGTTACGGGCCTGCGATATTGATTTCAGAGGTAGCTAAAATAATCATCTGCCACTTATGGGAGTTGCCGATAATAATAGCTACTATTCTCGCATCCAGATAGCCGTATGAGGCTCGGTATGGCGAAGGAGCGCCACCGATTGGGGTTGGTCCGATGTTGGCAAACTAAATTAATTGGGGCTAGATATGATTAAGCAAGTAGCTGGCAAAATGAAACTCATTCGGGAGCGGTTATTAGCAGCTTAGAGCCGACAAAAGTTATATGCAGATAGTCGACCTCGACACCTCCGAGTTTCGTGTCGACGATCGGCATCTTTGAGTTGTCACCCTTGAGGGGTGTTATAGATTCGAGCAAAAGGGAAGCTTAGTCCGAGGTATATTGGACCTTATCAAATCATCCGTGGGTAGGCAAGGTTACCTATGAATTAGACCTACCGTCTGATTTGGGAGCAGTGCATCCGGTCTACCACGTGTCAATGCTTCGCGAATGCATTGGTGACCCTTCCAAAGTACGTCCTATAGATGATATCCAAGCGACAGAGGAATTAGCCTACGAGGAACAGCCTATAGCCATACTAGATCGGCGCAGTAAGAAGGTTGTGTGCTAAAGGTGTAAAATTCAAAGGTATTGTGGCGGAACAATATCAAGGAAGAGATGAAGAATGCGCATCCCCACTTATTCCCTATGTCTACAGGTAATCTAAATTCCTTATTTGGTTGTGCGGATTGTTGAATGAACTGTATGTGACAGCAATGAAAGAGACTCCCCCGAAGTGCTTATAAGACCCTGTAAGACCAGTTTAACATTCGAGGACGAATGTTCTAAAGGGGGGGAGGATGTTATATCCCGTATTTTGTACGTCGGGACATTCCGAGCTAACCATGATAAGTTAAAGGCAAGACTATTCCGGGGTACGAGGTAGAGACTTTTAACCACGATTTTGTTTTAATGCACAAGTTGCATATTCATCTTTTCATTGGTATGGAGTGTTAAGGGTAAATTTGAAATAAGGAAAATTTGGGGTTAAAAGTGAATTATGAAAAGTTAATTATCTTTCATAAAATTAAGGGCTAGAAGTGAAATAAGTATTTCATGAAAATGGCCAAAAGAGGCCATGTGGCCGTGGGGCATGGTGTGGACCCCACCCATGGTTGGCCAATATTTTCAAGCCATGAATGGCCATGTGTTCATTTTATATTTGTGGGAGCTAAGTATACATATGTGTGTAAGTCATGAAAAGCAAGACAATTTATCATTTACAAGTCTAGAACCTTGGAGAAAATATGGAGAAAAAAAAGAGGAGGAGGTTCGGCCAAGGGGCTGGCCGAATGGCTCCATGGAAATTGACCACCAAAAATTTATTTCTTCAAGGTTTTCAACTAATTGGAAGGTCCTAAACAATATGAAGTGGTTGTTGGAGCAAGCAAATCCCTTGTTCTTGCAATTCTCAACTCGAGCCATGTTGAAGAACTAAGCGAAGAAGGTAAGTTTTCATCCTCTTTTTATATGTTATGAATGGTTTGTGCATGTTGTAGTATGTGGAAATGAATGAAATTCATGAAATTGTGGGTGGTGTGTGAAGTCGTGTGGGTGTGTGTGTTGTGTAGAAATGATGAATTAATTTTATTTAGCATGTTTGGTTGTTGTTGTTGGGATTCTAGGATGAAAATGATGGTTTAGTGATTCAAATGGAAGTTGGAGCCGTTTGTAGGTTGTTAGAGAAGATAATGTGATTTCAATATAGTTTCTTGAATTTATGAAAGTGATGTTGTTAATGTATGGATTATTGGTGTAGTTTATGAATTTGGAAGAAAGAAATGTGTTGTTGTTGTTTCTATGGAAATTGAAAGGTTTGGGTAATGTGGTAAGTGGTTGGACCATTTGGAATGTTGTGTGGATTGTTTGAAATGTTCTTGAGATTTGTTTGAATGCTTGATAAGTTAAGGACAAAGCCATTCCGGGATACGAAGTCGAGATTTCAACCACAATTGTGTTTTAAGATTTAAGTGTGCATGATAAGGTGGTATGGAATATTAAGGAAACATTTGGGATCAAAAGCTATTTTTGGAAAGTATTCTATTTTTGGAAAAGTAATTAGTTCATGAAAATGCAAAAAAAAAAAAAAAAAAAAAAAAAAAAAAAAAGAGAAATAAGGGGCTAGGTGGCCGGCCATGTGGCATGTGGGCCATGGCCACATGGTTGGCTATTATGTGAAATAAAAAGATGACTAAGTCATCTTATTTCACCACTTTCATCTCTAGAAATTTCAAGAAAAATTGGGGAGAGAAGATAAGAGGCCATTCGGCCAACAACAAGAAAAATCAAGATCAAGATTTGGCCACCAAAAAAATTATTTCTTCAAGCAAACTTACTAATTGAAGGGTGCTTAGCAACGTGGAGTCGTTGTTTCAAGCAATAGCCTACCCGTTTCCTTCATTCACCGCCCTAGCTAAGTGGTAAAGTTGAAGAAGAAAGGTGAGTTTTAATCTTGTTTTTATATGTTATGCATGGTTTATGTATGTTGTTAAGTGTGGGAATGAATGAAAATCATGAAAATATGGAAGTGGAAGTGTAGCCGTGTGTGAGTGTATGTGTGCCGTGTATATGTGTATGTTGTGTAGGAGTAATGGATTAATGTTAATTAGCATGTTTGGGGTGTTGTTGTAGTGTATGGAAATAGATGAAAAATCATGGAAGTTGTATGTTGAAGTGGTGGCCGAAAATGGGTGGTTTTGTATATTAAGGAATGAATAAATTTTATGTGGTATTTTAGTTGTTGTCGTGTGGATTCTATGTTGATAATGAAAGTTTAATGAATCAATTTGAAGTTGTGATGGTTGTGGGCTGATTTGGAAGTCAATGTAACTCTTATGTAGATTTTATGTTTAGGATAATGACATTGTTAAAATGAAGATTGTTGGTGTAATTCATGAGTCTTGGAAGAAAGAAATGCGTTAGTGTCGTTTATGTTGAGTTGGGGAGATTTCGGGAAAGGTGGTGGTGTGGTTGGATTGTTTGAAATATTGTGTGAGTTGTCTAAAGTGTTCTTGAATATTGTTTGAATAGTTTTGGATTAGTAATCGAATGTATAAACATTGATATTGGTTGGAATGTAAGTAGTTGAAGTGAGTATGTTGGGATATTGTGAATGTTGTTGAATTATGTAAAAGGAGCTATTAATGTTAAAATGCATTTTGAATTGATTATTGATGTTGTAGTTTGGTTGTTGGTGTTGTTGTTGATGAATTTGGCCGAGTTGAAATCTCGGGGTTGGTGTATTTACAGGGGAAATCTTTGCCCAAATTTTTGTAGAATTTGGTGTTTGTTTGGAATCGGGTTCCTAAATGCCTTTAGCTAACGTTGATATTTAATGACGTATTGTAGATCTTGGGAAATCCGCGACGTAAATTTTGATTAGCTTTGAGGACAGACGAGGTATGTAAAGCTCACCCTTTCTTTCTTTGGCATGTCCTAGTATAATTAGGCTATGACATGAGCTTCGAGGTAATTCCACTCTTAAGTTCCGAGTATATTTATGATTCATATGTCCTTATTGATGTTAATATCCTTAATATGGTCATGTTATGGTCTTTATGTCTTGATATGGTTGAATGTAGAATGTTATATAAAAAGGTTTCATTTTAAAAGAATCCTATGTCTAGAAACGTCCGTAACTTTCGTAAATGGAACCGGATTGCGTTGAAACGTTCGTAGGAAGTTTTATAATGCATAATGATGTTAACTTTCATGGGCGGGGCCCGGATTGGTTGATGCATATCCGGGATCCCCGAGATTTACTTTTGTATGGTCATTACGACTTGTTTTTGAAAGAACCTAACACGAATTCCGTTTGGACTTTCGAGCGTCGGTTATTTACTATTTCATTGAGTCTGTGATGATGATTTATATGCATGTGGTCTCTCACTACTCTGCTCGTGCGAGCTGTTGCTATTTCTTTCACTGCGTCCCGGGCCAGGGCATGTATTCGTGCAATTTCACTGCATTATTCACCGCGTCCCTCACTAGAGGGCCGGGGCACGTTATATATATATATATATATATATATATATATATATATATATATATATATATATATATGATGATGATGTGATGATGGGGAGGTGGCCAGGATGGCATATGATGATTCTATTCACCGCGTCCCTCACTAGAGGGCCGGGGCACGTTACATGTACACATATATGATGATTTTACTTACCGCGTCCCTCACTAGAGGGCCGGGCATGTTATGTATACATATGTTCAAGATGATTTTCTATTTATGTCACTCAGACCATTTATGATTTTGAAATGCATGAGTTACGTTTCAAGGTAAGCTTTATGAGATTACGGTTACTTGTACTACTTTTATGTCTTCTTTATTTCCGTACGATTCGGTTCTTTGTGTTTCATGCTTTACATACTCAGTACATATTCCGTAGTGACCACCTTTCTTCGGGGGCTGCGTTTCATACCGCGCAGGTACAGATACTCGCTTGGGTGAGCCGCCAGCTTAGGATCCCTGCTCAGCCATTTCGGAGAGCTCCCTTGTCCGGAGCCCGTGTTTTGGTACAACCTCTTTTGTTATACATTCATTCATGTTTGTTCAGGGTACGGCGGGGCCCTGTCCCGTCATACGATTTTGTTATTACTCGTAGAGGTCCGTAGACATGTATGTGGGTTATGGGTAGCATTGTTCAGTCGTGTGTGTTTTGTATATTTCCAGGCTATGTGTATGACATGTATATATATGTGTATGTGTGATGTCGTGCCTTTCTGTACGCATAAGTTCTTATTCTGTTTGCTATGATCTGATTATAATGAATAGGTGGGTACGAGTGCCCAGCTCAGGCACTAGTCACGGCCTACGGGGCTGGGTCGTGACAAAAGTGGTATCAGAGCGGTTCGTCCTCGGAATGTCTACAGACCGTGTCTAGTAGAGTCCTGTTTATCGGTGTGTCGTGCACCACATCTATAAACAGGAGGCTACAGGACATTTAGGATGTTATCTTTCCTTCTGATCTTAGATCGTGCGATAGAGCTGTAATATCAGGATGACTCCTCCCTCACGAATTGTTGTGTTTTCAGCGATGCCTCCGAGAAAGGCGACAGCTGCCCAGAAGGGCAAGTCCACAGCGGCGGGAGAGACTAGCTGGGCCCGGATGAGTACTAGGGCTCGTGCCCAGCCTGAGCAGGAGGTGGTGCCCCCGTCGGCCAGTTCTGCCACCCCATCACCATCAGAGGGGCATAGAGCAGCAGCAGCTGCAGGACAGGAGGCGGCTCCACCGCCCGCCCCTGAGGTTCGAGTGCCCGAGCCTCCAGCTCCTCAGCCAGGGGCGGAGGATAGGGCTATGAGGGATGCAGTTCAGCTGCTTACTAGATTGGTGGCGGGGCAGGTTCACAGACATGGGGCAGGAGATGACCGTGCGGACAGACGTGACAGTGAGAGGGCCCGCTATTTCTTGACCTGTAATCCGCCGGAGTTCTTCGGGTCAAAGCCCGAAGAGGACCCCCAGGAGTTCATCAGACAGATGCGGCGTACGCTGCGGCTTATCAGGGCTTCCAGGCGCGGGACTGAGTCGGTAGAGTTGGCGTCGTATCGGTTGCATGACATAGCAGCTAATTGGTACGAGTCTTGGGAGCTGTCCAGAGGTGAGGGTGCCCCTCCAGCCGTATGGGACGAGTTCACAGAGGCCTTTCTTGGCCATTTTCTACCCCCAGAGACGAGACGAGCCAGGGTCCACAGATTTTTTACATCTGAGGCAGGGCGGCAGGAGTGTCCGGGAGTATAGCCTCGAGTTTGATTCCCTGGCCAGATACGCGCCTCATATTGTGGCTGATATGGCTGATCGGGTACATCAGTACGTGATGGGGTTGGATCAGTATCTGATTGATAGTTGTATGGCGATGGCTTCCCAGCCAGGGGTGGATATTGCCCGGGTACAGGCATATGCCCAGGGCATGGAGGAGCGACACAGAGGGCGCCGGCCGACCGGGGATTACGATAGGGGCCAGCCCAAGAGGGCTAGATCGGCGGCATATTCGGGGGAGTTTCGAGGCGGGCAGCCTCAGCAGCGTACGGGGTATTCGTCCCAGCCGGCCCAGAGTGCACCCCCGCGGTTCCCGGGCAGGAGGTTTGACAGCACAGGGTATTCGGGAGCCGGTCCGAGTTCCAGAGCTTCGGGGTCACAGTCGAGCAGGGGTCTGAGTCAGACGAGGCCATCTATGCCCCAGTGCCCTCAGTGCGGCCGACGCCATCTGGGGGAATGCCGTCGCGTCACGGGTGCTTGTTTTACTTGCGGCCGTTACGGCCATGTTATGAGGGAGTGCCCGTATCGGGATGGTTCAGGTGATGTAGCCCAGCCTACTGGGTCGGTTGCTGGTTCGTCCTCTTCAGCAGCTATGCGCCCTATGGGGCAGGGTATACCGGCACCAGCGGGCCGTGGTAGAGGTCGCGGCGGAGCCTCCGGTTTTGGCGGCCCACCGAACCGCCTATATGCGTTGGCCAGTAGACAGGATCAGGAGGCATTACCAGATGCGGCTACAGGTACATGAATCCTTATTAGAATTTATATTCTTATATGTGTGTATTTGTTGTATAATTGTTGCTTAATAGCGGTAGGCGGAAATCCGAGGGTTGATAAACGAGTATTTATAAGTAACGGTGATTAAGGCGTGTTCACTGTCATTACGGATTTGAGAGTCTAGGATGGAAAGTAGTAATACCCATAGGTGATAAGTGAATATGTAGAATCGAGAGAAGGGTAAAACAGTAATTGTGTTACGAAAGCGTCCGAAAACTTGTCAAGACTTTACCTTACTCCAAATTACGTGACGAAGGTCATGCGATGAGGAGAACGCGGTTATACCAGCACTAGAGCATCGTATCCCATCGGAGTTCTGGGGTTAAGCGTGCTAGAGTGAGGGAAATTTCAGGATGGGTGACCCCCTGGGAAGTTTCTGAAAGTCTTACAACTTTAGCCATAAGAAGCAAATGGGAAGCTAGAGTAGTCTAAAGGGACTTAGAATATACCGAGTAGGCGGAAATCTTAAGAGGTCGCGTAGGCCGGAGCGGACGAGATCGGGTAAAGAAAAAGAAGGTGCATCACGGCGTTAGAATTAGGGTGAATTTGGGTAGCGTTTAGGAATCTTTTGTGAGCGAGATGCTAGTGATTATGCATAGGTATAGGTGAGCATGTGATACCCCGTGTATGGCTATATTAGCGGATATACGCATTCCGGCAACCAATGTAACGGTATATGGAAGGCATTAATCGGACAGGACAACAAAGTTCAAGCGAAAAGAAAAATAAGTGGCATGAATGCCATAAGGCAATTTGATATTGTTTTTACTATAGAGTAAGCTTGGAAAGTACTGACATAATGATGTTGGAAAGAGAAAGGGAGTGGGAAGACAATTGCCGAGGGAATCGGAATGGTGAAACAAAAGTGCAGTCTGACCGAGAGAGAAAAATGCAGACGTAAGGCGAATATAATCAGGTAATAAAATAAGTACACCCCTAAAGGGGGGAAGCGGATACGAGAAATGCAAGTTTAAGATAGAGGCAATTAATGCCACGACGTATTTGATACGGATTCTCAGCCTATTGATAAGGCTCCTTATCGAGACAAGTTAGTAAGACCCAAAAGCCGGGAAAAAGGATAAGAGTTAGGATAGAAATTGAGATCGTGCTGGAAGTTAAGTGTGGAGGTCCTGAACGATTCGACAACCGGAAGGTGGGAGTTTAGAGGAGAGTACGACAAGAGTCGATAACGAGTAAATTGCGGAGACATCGCGAGTAGTTAATGAGAAAAGTTGGGATTCGGTAGTAACAATACGGTGATAATAATTTAGGTGCATTAAGGAAAGGTGTAAAGATGGTTTAAACTAGGGTACCGAGAGAGAATTTGCATTAAGGACAGATAGGGCATGGCTATGGTTGGACTAAAGATCTATTCCGATACTGGTTTTAAGGAAAAAAGGGCGTAGACAAAGTGAGACAGACACGAGGATTAGTGAAACCGTGCTAAGGCAGTTGGAACTAAATAGAGCACATTCGCTTATTTTTGTAAAGATTGCGACATAATGTGTGACCGGAAAGTTAAGAGCAAGACCTGAGCAAAGGGACAATAGAAGGGTTGAATTAAAGATAAAGAGATAACCCGAGGTAATGTGTTTAGAGTATTACAAGTTGAGTATAAGATGGTGTGAGCAAGATGATCGGAATTAGTTGGCTACCAAAAGCGGGCGAAATTATGTGTTCCACGAAAGGCGTAATAAGGTTCGGCAAGGAGGAAAAGTCTAACTCAAGATATGCCTTGGACCTTGTTATAATGTTGTAAGGCAAGAATGTTGCGCACTAAAGACGTGGCCTTCTTAAAGTATTGGGATGGAATAATAATGGAAAGGAGACGACTTGAGAAGCTGAAGAGGAGGTAAAGGAGAAATACCATCGGTAAATCAGATAGTACACTATGGCAATAAAGGGAAACCCCCGAGATCCTTATAAGACTCTATGAGATTAGTTGAACATTCGAGGATGAATGTTCTAAAGGGGGAAGGATGTTATATCCCGTATTTCGTACGTCGGGATAATCCGAGTCAACCTTGATAAGTTAAGGACAAAGCCATTCCGGGATACGAAGTCGAGATTTCAACCACAATTGTGTTTTAAGATGTAAGTGTGCATGATAAGGTGGTATGGAATATTAAGGAAACATTTGGGGTCAAAAGCTATTTTTGGAAAGTATTCTATTTTTGGAAAAGTAATTAGTTCATGAAAATGCAAAAAAAAAAAAAAAAAAAAAAAAAAAAAAAACAGAAATAAGGGGCTAGGTGGCCGGCCATGTGGCATGTGGGCCATGGCCACATGGTTGGCTATTATGTGAAATAAAAAGATGACTAAGTCATCTTATTTCACCACTTTCATCTCTAGAAATTTCAAGAAAAATTGGGGAGAGAAGATAAGAGGCCATTCGGCCAACAACAAGGAAAATCAAGATCAAGATTTGGCCACCAAAAAAATTATTTCTTCAAGCAAACTTACTAATTGAAGGGTGCTTAGCAACGTGGAGTCGTTGTTTCAAGCAATAGCCTACCCGTTTCCTTCATTCACCGCCCTAGCTAAGTGGTAAAGTTGAAGAAGAAAGGTGAGTTTTAATCTTGTTTTTATATGTTATGCATGGTTTATGTATGTTGTTAAGTGTGGAAGTGAATGAAAATCATGAAAATATGGAAGTGGAAGTGTAGCCGTGTGTGAGTGTGTGTGGCCGTGTATATGTGTATGTTGTGTAGGAGTAATGGATTAATGTTAATTAGCATGTTTGGGGTGTTGTTGTAGTGTATGGAAATAGATGAAAAATCATGGAAGTTGTATGTTGAAGTGGTGGCCGAAAATGGGTGGTTTTGTATATTAAGGAATGAATAAATTTTATGTGGTATTTTAGTTGTTGTCGTGTGGATTCTATGTTGATAATGAAAGTTTAATGAATCAATTTGAAGTTGTGATGGTTGTGGGCTGATTTGGAAGTCAATGTAACTCTTATGTAGATTTTATGTTTAGGATAATGACATTGTTAAAATGAAGATTGTTGGTGTAATTCATGAGTCTTGGAAGAAAGAAATGCGTTAGTGTCGTTTATGTTGAGTTGGGGAGATTTCGGGAAAGGTGGTGGTGTGGTTGGATTGTTTGAAATATTGTGTGAGTTGTCTAAAGTGTTCTTGAATATTGTTTGAATAGTTTTGGATTAGTAATCGAATGTATAAACATTGATATTGGTTGGAATGTAAGTAGTTGAAGTGAGTATGTTGGGATATTGTGAATGTTGTTGAATTATGTAAAAGGAGTTATTAATGTTAAAATGCATTTTGAATTGATTATTGATGTTGTAGTTTGGTTGTTGGTGTTGTTGTTGATGAATTTGGCTGAGTTGAAATCTCGGGGTTGGTGTATTTACAGGGGAAATGCTGCCCAAATTTCTATAGAATTTGGTGTTTGTTTGGAATCGGGTTCCTAAATGCCTTTAGCTAACGTTGATATTTAATGATGTATTGTAGATCTTGGGAAATCCGCGACATAAATTTTGATTAGCTTTGAGGACAGACGAGGTATTTCTTTCTTTGGCATGTCCTTGTATAATTAGGCTATGACATGAGCTTCGAGGTAATTCCACTCTTAAGTTCCGAGTATATTTATGATTCATATGTCCTTATTGATGTTAATATCCTTAATATGGTCATGTTATGGTCTTTATGTCTTGATATGGTTGAATGTAGAATGTTATATAAACGGTTTCGTTTTAAAAGAATCCTATGTCTAGAAACGTCCGTAACTTTCGTAAATGGAACCGGATTGCGTTGAAACGTTCGTAGGAAGTTTTATAATGCATAATGATGTTAACTTTCATGGGCGGGGCCCGGATTGGTTGATGCATATCCGGGATCCCCGAGATTTACTTTTGTATGGTCTTACCGACTTGTTTTTGAAAGAACCTAACACGAATTCCGTTTGGACTTTCGAGCGTCAGTTATTTACTATTTCATTGAGTACGTGATGATGATTTATATGCATGTGGTCTCTCACTACTCTGCTCGTGCGAGCCGTTGCTATTTCTTTCATCGCGTCCGGGCCGGGCATGTATTCGTGCAATTTCAACCGCATTATTCACCGCGTCCCTCACTAGAGGGCCGGGGCACGTTATATATATATATATATATATATATATATATATATATATATATATATATATATATATGATATATGATGATGATGTGATGATGGGGAGGTGGCCAGGATGGCATATGATGATTCTATTCACCGCGTCCCTCACTAGAGGGCCGGGGCACGTTACATGTACACATATATGATGATTTTACTTACCGCGTCCCTCGCTAGAGGGCCGGGCATGTTATGTATGCATATGTTCAAGATGATTTTCTATTTATGTCACTCGGACCATTTATGATTTTGAAATGCATGAGTTACGTTTCAAGGTAAGCTTTATGAGATTCGAAGTTCTTGTACTACTTTTCTGTCTTCTTTATTTCCATACGATTCGGTTCTTCGTGTTTCATGCTTTACATGCTCGGTACATATTCCGTCGACCACCTTTCTTCGGGGGCTGCGTTTCATGCCGCGCAGGTACAGATACTCGCTTGGGTGAGCCGCCAGCTTAGGATCCCTACTCAGCCATTTTGGAGAGCTCTCTTGTCCGGAGCTCGTGTTTTGGTACAACCTCTTTTGTTATACATTCGTTCATGTTTGTTCAGGGTACGGCGGGGCCCCGTCCCGTCATACGATTCTCGTTATTACTCGTAGAGGTACGTAGACATGTATGTGGGTTATGGGTAGCATTGTTCGGTCGTGTGTGTTCCGTATATTTCCGTGCTATGTGTATGACATGTATATATATGTGTATGTGTGATGTCGTGCCTTTCTGTATGCATAAGTTCTTATTCTGTTTGCTATGATCTGATTATAATGAATAGATGGGTACGAGTGCCCAGCTCGGGCACTAGTCACGGCCTACGGGGGCGGTCGTGACAGTGATATATTATGAGCCTTAGGGGTAATTCTATTCTTAAAAATCCGAGCATGTTTATGATTCATATTTGCTTTTTTGGTGTTGGTATCCTTAATATGGTCTTTATGTCTTTGATACGATTGGATTTAGAATGTGGTATAAACGGTTTTGTTCCCAAAGGATCCTATGTCTAAAAATGTCCGTAACTTTCATAGACAGAACCGGATCGCTTCGAAATGTTCGTAGAAAGTTCGATAACGTATAATGACTTTAATTTTCATAGGCGGGCTCGGATTGGTTTGATGCCTGTCCGTGGGCCCCGAGATTTTTCCATGCTTGGTTCTAACGACCTATTTTTGAAAGAGCTTAATGTGGCTATGATTCCGACCCCCGAGTATGATAACTTATTTATCCATTGAGTTTGAAATGAGAATTTTTATGCATACGATTTTGATACGTAACTACGATTTCTAAAGTTCTATTTGACATGTTCCCGAGTGACATTCGGGGAAAACTGGATTTGACTATTCTCTTAGTTTTAAAAGATAATTCGTTTGACTGTTCTATGGAGTTTTTTTTGAAAATGCTTTTAAATTGCATTGGTTCCTCACGACTCTGCTCGTGCATATGATTATTACATTTTTTGCCGAGTCCCGGGCCGGTTATGTTATCGTGCGCACTATGTTATATTCTGGAGTATGATGTGTCCGGTTCGCCGAGCCCCTCGTTAGAGGGCCGGGTACCGTGTATATTTGGTGTTATGATGTGTCCGGTTCGCCGAGCCCCTCGCTAGAGGGTCGGGTACCGTGTATATTTGATGTGTTATGTGATATGTCGGGTTTCGGCGATATGAAATCTTCTAGAGTATGATGTGTTATGACGCCAATGACGGGCGGTTGACCGTATTCTAAGAGCCCCGTGCACGATTTGTGTTTGATAAGTAAGTATTTTGGTATTCTGATTTTGCATTTATTTTACGTACTTCTTATTCCGATTACGATCCCGTTTACTATATCTCGTGCTTTGCATACTCGGTACATATTTCGTCGACCCCCTTTCTTCGGGGGTCGCGTTTCGTGCAGCGCGGTACGACATCGGTTTAGATGATCCACCGGCTTAGAATTCGTTCGATTGTCTTGGAGCGCTCCTTGTTCCGAGCCCATACTTTGGTTCGTATTTTGTTATTGTGCATATGCATATGTTTATTCGAGGGGTACGGCGGGGCCCCGTCCCGTCATATGATTCGTTATGACTCTTAGAGGTCCGTGTGAGGACATATGTGTGGGTTATGGGTAATCACTGTTCGGTTGTATCTGTATGAGTTGTGATTTGGACGTCCCCCTATACTATGATAGCCTTACCGGCTTATGTGTAATATTATCCGCTGGATTTTGACAGCGATATGTACATATATTTGTGACAGCTTTGGGGCGACATTTCATTATTTTCTGTTTGTATAAGATCTGGTCATGCTAGCTATGGTCTGACATCTGACTTTTATGTATGTCTAATCTTTGTTTATATGATGATTATGGTTAACGAGTTCGTATGGGTGCCAGCAGTAACTAGTCACGGCTACGGGGGTTGGGTCGTGACAAAAGTGGTATCGAGCAGTTCGTCTCGGATTGTCTACGGACCGTGTCCGACGAGTCTTGTTTATGGTGTAAAGCCGGCCACACTTATAAACGTGAGGTCGGGGCATTTAGGAATCGATGACCTTTTTCTGTCTTAGATCGTGCGATAGAGCCAAGTCATAGGAAATGAGATTCGTTGTACTAACTTTTGATTTCATTGAGAAGAATGACATTGACAGAAGAAAGTGACTGATGATATTGGAAGCTATGAAGCGCGCAGGTAAGTAAAGGTACGAAAGATATATGTCAGGTAAGCTATTGAAGTATAATCGAAATGTAGAGTTGAAAACCGAAAGGGGAAGTAAACAGGAAAGTGTAACAGGTGCAGTTTGAGTTGGACATCGAGGTAAGTCCATCATTTTCCTAATCGTTGTTGATACGGGAGCCCCGTGTGTGATATATATATATATATATGTACATGTTGGCCCCGAGGCATTGTTGGTATTTCTGCGTGCGTGGTTTTGAGATAGTAAGGAATATAGAGAAAACTCTGCTGAAATTTTTCCAGGAAATAAAACGAGAATGAGGTATGGGTTTGTAATATGCCTTGAAAGGTCGTGTTAATAATAAAGATAGAATTTGACTAAGTTGCAAGTATGGCTGACCTTGAGAAATAAGTTAACTGGCGAATTAGATGGTAATAGTAATTAGGAGGTCGATATAGATATGGTAAAAAGAATTTGGAAAGGGCTTGTGATATTAAAAGATGATTTAAAGGGGTTGGCAAATCTTGATAAAGTGTTGTATTAAGGTACCAAGCTGAATTGATAAGCGGATAAATTATGACAAGTTTATGGTTAGAAGAATAATAGTATGATTGAGACAAGAATACGAGAGGAAAAAGAATTGTGACGGAAATGAATGTATGGATAATACGACTTGTGAGATATTAAAGATAAGATTGACCGAGAATGGATAAAAGTTAAGAAGTGTTACACTATAAGTTGATTACGAACGATATTATGTGAATATAATAAGGAATGTTATGAAAATGAGTAAAGCCTAGCGAGGAGGTGACTAAAAGATATGACGTGATCTATGTGACTAAAGTATAAAGGTGAGCGATTGATCAAAAAAGAGGGGATTTATGAAGTTCTTCTACAGGGAAAGTTCAGAATAGAGATTATGAGAAAGCGGAAATGATAGCGAGCACAAAAGAAGAAGGGGTTAACTAGAAGGAGGAAATGAAAAGAAAGGCGGGCGAGATAATAGTGCAGTAATAGATTATGACATATATAGCCGAGAGCACGAGTAATATCAGTGACGGAACTGTGAAAGACCAAACTATAGAAAGATGAGCAACGAGGTAGAATGCGTGCTAGGAAATGACTGGTGTGATAAGAACAAATAGGGATGAACAGAATATGATCTGAAAATGAGAAAGGGATTATGTAGGAGTAGTATTTTCTAAAGGACATAGAGGTATTATAAAATTCCTCGTGCGCAGAAAAGAAGGATGGACATAGACTGGAGAAATATGGTAAGGGGATACTAAAGGGAGCACCCAAGATAGACGTAATTGTCACGACCCAAACCCCATGGGCCGCGACTAGTGTCCTGTCTGGACACCCATACGTACCTACCTGACAGAACTGGCGTACCAACAACTAATTCCGTTTAGACATACATAAGTTCATACAGATATAAAATGCATCGCACGAGAATGTATATACATATACATACTTAGACCTGTACATAAGCCGTTAGGGCAATCATAATAAGCAGAATTTCTCAACTCGCAGACTCGCACTTACTTACCAGAAAAGTGACAACCCACAACCCACAAACATGTCTACAGGCCTCTAACATTCATAATAGAATCAGAAGACGGGACAGGGCCCCGCCATACCCAAATAAGCATATGAACAGAATGTATGACAGCAAAAGTATATATACCAAAAGTATAAGCTCCGGATCAAGGGGAGCGACTCCAAACAGCAGAACAGATATCCTACGCTGGTGGCGTATCACGCGATGCGTCTGTACCTGCGGGCATGTAGCGTAGCCCCTGAAGAACAGGGGGTCAGTACGGAAGTGTACCGAGTATGTAAAGCGGAAAAGTAACAAGTATAACCGTAGTCAAGAATAAGAGTACAGACATATAAGAGACAAAGTTATAGCCGATTCGAAGTACAAAAGTAGTACGTGTCGAGACCTCGAAAAAACATAGTGCCAAAGGATAAGTAATGTACATCGGATCATGTAACATCACATGAACATATGTCGTGTCCGACCCTTTATAAGGGACTCGGTAGGTGAAATCATGCATAGCAAAATCATATATCATATGTACAGATAACGTGTCCCGGCCCTTTATTAAGGGACTCAGTAATATGGAATCATGCATGTCAGAAACACATATCATGTATACATAACGTGTCCCCCTCTATCGCGGTCTCGGTGGATAATATCAAGTGCCATCCCCGGCCGCCATCCCGTATCATCAAATCATAGATACATAATGGATAACGTGTCCCGCCCGCAAGTACGAGGGACTCGGTGAATAATGCAGAGAAGAGCACGATAACATGTCTTGGCCCGGGCTCAGTGAAAAGACATATCATATCTTGCACGAACAGAGTAATGCAGAAACATATGCATATAAATCCAGACTTAATAGACAAATCAACAATAAGTCATAATTCGTACCTTTCGGATGTCATGACGATTATGTCAAAACAGAATTTTGAGGCTCAAGTTCATACGAAGCAAATATATCACGGGACTTACGGAATATTCGAATGATCGTTCTTTAACAAATGGAACAATTCAAATGACATATCGCCGCAAAGAAATCGGACGGTGATCATAGTATATATGTAGGCCCTTTTGGGGATGGCACGATTAATTATATCGAATCATGTTTTACGGGACCATAACTCATATCATAATATTATAGATTCGTCGTATTTGTCATTTGACAGCAGTACAATGATCACAAGATTCCTTTAGACATTTTGTGTAGACATAAATCAATTAAAACCATAGTAAGAGGTCTCGGAGTCTGTGGGCCCACCTCGGGTGAATCGAGGTGGTGAACTCAAATTATGAATCATAGGCCTTATGGAGTCTTTCATAAAAGTTTTGAGACAATCCGAGTTCACTTGCGAAGGTTGCGAACACACAAGTCACTTTGATGACAATTGGTAAGGAAACTAGTTCAATCGCGCTGAAAGAAATGGGGTCAATTTCAATCTCGGATTTCAAGAATAGGCAGTCATATCTAAGGTTCGCGTCCGAGTCTAATACATTTAGAACATGCCAAAGAATGAAAGGGAAGACTTTACATACCTTCCGTGCCCTATACGCTTACCAAAACTCCAATCCCGTTTCGTCAAAAATCTGCAAATGGTCACTTTTACCAGTTACTATTCATGCAAGTTAACATTTCAACTTTGATTAAGTATTTGGCTACCGAAATTTCGGCAGCACTTCCCCTATAAACTTGACACCCCCGAGGTTTAACTCGGCTCAAGACGACCAACAACAGCCCAACAACAACATCTAGAACATCAACAACCACAACTTAATACAATATAACCTATTTAGTCATTTTTCCAACATAATGTTATAGCCCTCATTCCCACTTCGCGTTTCCAACTCAAATCCAATATTTTCACATTCATTATTCATCAAGATCATCACAATACCATTCGGAAACATATCATAACATTTCTACAATATATACACAAGATATACAATTTATGCCAATTTTCCACCAAAGCCATAACTTATTCAATTCTCCTAATCTTTAACATACAAGTTCATAACACATTCCCATCTTCCAAATTCATCAACATTAATCATAACTTGCACCTTAAACACTTCATTTTCATAGTTTCATACAATCCTACTAAAATGACATAAACTTCCACCTTCCATTTTCCGTGCAAACTTACATTATTTTTCTTACACTTACATTGCAAGGGTCACAACTACGCAACTAACACATTAAACAACATAATTCATCACCATCCCAATTAATCCATGGCTCACGGCCAACTTCCATATTTTTCAATTCAACCCAATTCATTCTACTTTCATCTCCAATATGAATTACACCCTACCCACAACTAAATTGCAACATAAAATTCAACTCATATTATCTATACAATGACACACACACACGGCCACTTACATGCATGCACACTTAATGTGCAACTTCCATATTTTCATAGTTTCCACTCATTTCTACATACTACAACATCAACCAATCATCATAACATAATAAAAAGAGATTAATCCTTACCTTTTCCTCAAGTCTTCCACTTGCCACCAAAGATGGTTTCTTGTCAAACCAATTATACCAACTTGATTGCGCACTTGCTAGGAATTCAAGAAGAACAAGAATTTTGATTGGAGCAACAAGCTTGGAAAATTTTTTCTTTCTTTTCTTTTCTTTCTTTCTTGGCCGACGGCCTTCTCCTCTCTACTCTCTTCTTGATTTTGTTTTGTTTTCTTGAAAATTCTAGATGATCAAGTCTTATATATTAGTGAGCACATGTTATGCACATGATGAATTTTTGGTGGGTTTGGGCCAAGGCATGGCCGGCCACCCCTTCCAAATTTGGGCCTCATTTTCCATTTTTTTGAGCCCAAATCCTTATAATTCTCGTTTTATAATTCCCGAAATAAATTTCCAAAATTTCGAATTTGCCCTTAGGCCTTCTCCAACGTTTACGCATCAATGTTCCCATGAGTAACAACATACACACCAATTGGAGTCAAAGTATGACCTTACTCTTTCAAATCGTAATTATTTTCAAGTTTTCCGAATATGCAAAAATGCCGGTTATAACAGTAATTAAATGAGTGCGAATATGGAACAAAAAGGGAGTACATAGTTATGAATTTAAAGGTGTAGTACGGCGACATGGTGGTAAGATAAGACTAATATTGAGACGAACTTGGTATGTTTTTGAGTGAGTTAGAAGCCTGTGTTGGGTACACGTAAGGGTAAAAAGGCATATAGCATAAAGGGGTACCGTGCACACGACTTCACCTCGAAAATAATGGAATCTTTAAGTGACAAAGACGGTAGGCTTAAGGAACAGATGGTGCAATATAATTTTATCAAAGGAAACAGATGATATAGGTCGCGATAAAGGTACTATTTCAAGAGGACTTTGGATACTTATCGTTGGAATATAAGTGCACCTAACTCGAGAATTTGGAATGCCTACAAGTATTAGATAAATATTGATTGGAGTAAGAGACCCTTTCTAATTCGGGGAGATGTGTTATGAGAACGTTTTGAAATACATCGTTAAGAATTCAACTTACTCCGTATTAGGTGATGAAGGTCGTGCGGTGAGGTGGACACGGTCATACTAGTATTAAAGCATCGTATTTCATCGTAGTTCCAAAGTTAAGCGTGCTAAAGTGAGAGAAATTTTAGGATGGGTGACTCTGCGGGAAGTGTTCGAAAGTCCTACAAAGTCATACATAGGAGAGATAAATGGGAAACTAGGGTAGCCCAAGAGAAATCGTAGTATACAGAGTGAGGGGAACCTTAAAAGGTCACACAGATGGGGCGGCATCGAACCACCGTAGAGAAAGAAGGTGCATCACAAATTTTGTAGTTGTGGTGTTATATCTCGCATTTTATGCGTATTCGGAAAAATTGGGAATGATTCGGAATGGTAGGAATTAAGGTTCTAGTTGGATTTTACTTAGTGTGCATGGGATGTTTAAGGAAATATTGACGCGGAGATATTAGTTTGTTAAGGACATTGTAATGTATTGATTTTGTTTGGTTCATAGGTTGGTTATGAAAATTGAGATGTGGAAATATCGGAAAAGACCAAGGGCAAAATTGGAATGTCGAAAAATGGTTTCATGAATTACCAAAGTATGGGCTAAGGAAATTGGGCTTGGAAAATTGACAAAAAAAAATGAACAAACTTGGCCCAAGGCCAAGAGTGGCCGGCCATGGCCTAGCCTTGGCCCATGGAATGGTCATGTGCTATGCCATGTGCCTAAATTATTATAAGAGGGGCAAGGTTCATTAATTTTCTAGAGTTTTCAAGACAAATTGAGAAGGAGAGAAACAAGAGAAAAACAAGAGAAAAACTTGAAGGCCATTCGGCCAAGGTGGTGGAAATCCACCCTCAAAAATATTGATCCAAAAATTATTTTCTTGTGGTTTCCATACTAATTTAAGCATCCTCTACGACTTGGTGCAATTGTTTTGGAAGAAGAAGCACTTGTTTCTTCAAGTGGGCAACTTTGGTGAATTAAAGAAGTAGAAGAAAAAGGTAAGGATTCATCCTTTTTACTTATGTTGTGAAGGTTTGTTTGTGTTGTGGGATGTAGTAATGAGTGGAAATTATGAAAATATGGAAGTTTGCATGGTGGTAGTGAATGCATGCATGTGGCCGAAATTGTGTAGTGTAGTTATGTTGGATTTTATGTTGTATTTTAGTTGTGGTTATTGTGGAGTTTGTATTAGAAATGAAAGTTGAATAAAATTGGATGAAGTTGGAATTTTACATGTTGGCCGTGGCATATGTAGTGGTGAATTAATGATGGATTTATTTTGTTTAATATGTTAGTTGAGTTGCTGTGATCATTACAAGGTAAACGAAGCATATATGGTGTAAGTTTGCATTGAAACGGAATGTAGGAACTTATGTCGTATTTTTATGATTTTATGACATTATGGGAATTAAGATGTTAAGGTGTGAGTTATGATGATTTTTGATGAACTTGGGAGATGGAAACATGTTATGAATATGTATGTTGAAAATTAGAAGTATTGGATGAATTATGACTTTGGTGGAAAGTTGTATATTTTGTATAGTTTGTGTATATATTGTAGAAATGGTATGAATTGCTTCCGAATGGCATTGTAACGATTTTGGGTAGTAATGAATGTGAGTGTGATGGTGTTGGATTGAACATGTGAAGTCGGAATGGAAATTATTGCATTATGTCGAAAAGTTGGCTAGTTATGTTATATTGTGTTTTGTTGTGATTGATGGTGTCGTTGTTGGGTTGTTGTTGATTGTTTTAAGCCGAGTTTAATTCTCGGGGTGTCGTATGTATAAGGGAGGTGCTGCCCAAATTTTTGTAGACAAGTATTGGTTAAGAATGGAATTTCTAAGTCTCATGAATAGTAACTGGTCAATATGACCATTTGCAGATTTTTGGCGAAACGGGACCGGAGTTTCGACAAGTTTAACAAGCGAGAAAGGTATGTAAAACTAACCCTATTCTTTCTTTGGCACGTCCTAGATGTACTAGGTTTGAATTCGGACCTCGGGGACAACTCGACTCTTCGGAATCCGCATTCAAAAATTTGCCCTTTTCTTGCAATAGAATTGAATTAGTTAGGTTGTAAATGACTAGGAAGTAACCTAAATCTTCCCAACTTTTGTAAACAAAACCCAATTACCTTAAGACCTTCATAAGTGATATTATGAAGTTTAGCGTATGTAATTTACGTCCGCCACCTCGATTGACCGAGGTGGGCCCACTATTTCCGATTTTACCCTTCTGTATTTATGGCTTGTCTTCCAGCGGCTTAAAAGGAAACGTTTTTACTACTCCTCCATTTACTACTTAAAAATCGTTTTAAATATTCCATCAAACCCTATGAAATGTTTGATATGTACTTCGACTCCGAATGTTCGTATTCCGACATAATCCGTAATGTCCGAAAGGTACGTACTATGACTCAGTCCGATTCTATTGATTCGATTTGTCATTCGATATGCCTCATTGAGTCTCTGGAAATATATATGTTATTTTTATTGCATTAGTTTCTCACTACTCCACTCGTGGATGCCTCAATGTTTCCCACACTGAGCCCGGCCAAGATATGTTCTCAAGCGTATGTCTCGCATTGTTCGCCGCGCCCCGTGCGAGGGGCAGTATATACGTGCATGGGTTACGGTGTATGATGTGCCATGTACGCTTATGCCGATATCCGATTATGTGACGTGATGTGGCCACTCGGTATGTTATGATTTGTTTCGGAGATATTCCCTACTCAAGTATGACGTGTTTGGCGCCGAGGCGGGGCGCCTGCGGTTCGTTCACCGAGTCCCATAGCGGGGCCGGCTTTTGCATATGTCGTACGCATTACTTATGATTTCGATACGCATTTTGATTACCTATGCATTTCGTTTGTATTCGCACATTTTTGTTCGATTTTAGCTTTATTTATTTCGGTCTGCCGCTTTACATATTCAAGACATTTTCCGTGCCGACCCCCCTCTCTTCGGGGGTCGCGTCGTGCGCGCGTGTACGTACGACCGATTCGAGGATCCGTTGCTTAGGTTATCCGCCGGTCAAATTGAAGCGCTCTTTTGTCCGAGCCGTATTTTGGTATAAAATTTTATCTGTCGCATATGTACGTATTTATTCGGGGGTACGACGGGGCCCCGTCCCGTCATATGATTGTGTGTTGCTCGCAGGTCCGTAGACACGTGGCGTGGGTTCGTATATGTTCCGTGAGATTTGCGTACGTTTAGAGTTTATTTATGTTTTGTGTGGCCTTATAGACGCTCGCGCGGCATGCCCACTTGTCCTTGTTAAATTATTATTTCGCTTTATTTGTAATATTTTGCTAATTTAGGTTAAGGTACGTATGAGTGTCCAACTAGGGCACGTGTCGCGGGCCTACGGAGTTGGGTCGTGACAAAAGTGGTATCGTACGGTTAGGTCCTCGGAATGTTCATGGGACCGTGTCTAGTAAAGTCCTTCACATTTATGGTGTGAAGCACACCACATTTATAAACGGAGGCTACGAGGCATCTAGGAATTGTTGACCTTCTTTCTGTCTTAGATCGTGCGATAGAGCCAAGTCATAGGAAATAAAATTCCTTACGTGAGCTCTACATATGGCGGAAAATGGTAAGTGGTGACGGAAGTTCGAATATATTTTGTTCTCATACCGAAATAGACGGCTCACGAATGGCTAGGATACGAGTATATTCCGCACGGTATTATGGGTATTTGCGCGCATACGTATTTCGAGTAATAAGAATTTGCAAAGGTAACTACCGTTATATCCCGTGAGTTCGCACATTCGGATAGTTTGAAATCGTTGCGACGAGGCAAGGGCAATGCTACATATTGATCTTATTAAACTTACATGAATTGGATATGAAAGTATTAGTGCGAAAAATATTAAGAAAGGTTAGGGGTAAAAGTGGAAATTCACAAAATGGCTTGTGGAAATATCGAGAAAGGCTAAGAGGGCAAAATTGGAACTTGGAAAAAATGGG
>NW_026713685.1:0-26390 GCF_029784015.1 Lycium ferocissimum | reverse complement strand
TAGTATTCGGTAGAGATATTAAAGAACACTTAGGACACCTACAAACGGTATTTAGACTATTTTTAGAAAATGGAATAATAATTAGTAAGAAAAAGATGGAATTATGTAAAAATTATATAAACTTTTTAGGATTAGTACTAGGAGAGGGTAAAATAAAGTTGCTTCATGAAAGAGTAATTTCTTTAAGCTCTTCTGGTGTCTTTTTTAAATCTCTAATATCATTTTTTAATTTTTCTATTTGTAGTGTCGTTTGTGTTAATATCTGGTTTGTCTTTATTTCTATTTCCTTGGATTTTCTTGAATAGCCTTAATTAACTTTTCTATTTCAGTCTTTATAGGCGATTTTTCTAAACTCCATCTATTAGTTAAAATGCGAATTTTTTGTTCTAATTCTGATTCTTGCGATTTTAGGTAATCAAAGTTCTGCTCTAATTTTTCTAACTTCTTCTTTTGATTAGTTTGAAAAACTTCTATGACTTCTAATATTCTAGTAATATATTTATTATTTTCTTGAGTTTTTTTCACTAAAATTTATGACTAAATCTACTAGTGTATTAAATTATTTGTCTTCGCTATGTAATATATGTTCTCCGTTACTAAAATTACACTTTATAATACTATGATCTTTTAATGCTCTATATTTCTTTTCTGAGTATATTCTTAAGTCTAAATATTATAAATTCTTTAGTGTATCTATTTTATCTGAATTTGTTTATTATCCTAAAGGAATCCCTATTTTACAAACTTTCTTTTGATACTCTGTATTATCTGTAAGTCCTTTTATATCTTCTCTTACGCCTTGTAATTCCCAAGTTCATATAGCCAAGAAAGCTTTGGAAATGCCAGATAAGACAATGTTAAAGAATTACAATTTTTTTTTAGGAATAGTTAATTATGCTAGAAATTTTATAAAAAGATTTAGGAAAAATAGTAGGACCATTGTATTCAAAGGCTGATCTAATGGTCAAAAAACACTTTAATCTTGAAGACATTAAATTAGTACAAAAAATCAAAGAAAAAATAAAAAATATTCCTGATTTAAATATGCCTCTAAAAAATAAAAAATATTCCTGATTTAAATATGCCTCTAGAAACAGACTATTTAATTATAGAAACAGATGGTAGTTTTGAAGGATGGGGAGCAGTATTAAAAGCAAAACTAAATAAATACAGTAATAAAAATGAAGAAAAGATATGTGCTTATCAAAGTGATAAATATAAAGAAAGAGGAAATATGAGTATAGATGCAGAGATTTTAGTTTTGTAATATGTGGATTAAATAACTTTAGACTATATATTTTAAATAAACTAGAAATACCATACTAATACAAACCTTTTATATTCTCCAAATATACTATCCATTTTTCTTTGAAAAATTAGTGGAGTATCTTTAATCCAAATGACATTACCAACCATTCGAAATGTCCTTGAGACGGAGTGAATTCGAGACCATTCTATACTTTTTCTTCATGCATTCGTACTGTCGGTATCCCTTATTCCAACAATCAAAAATATATAAATAAAGCGGAAGAAGATAAAATAACGTAAGTCTCACGATAATAATATAAAGAAATATAGATAGAAATAATGAGAATCCAACCCCAAAGTCGGTCGTGTCATACAAGAGCATCTAACTAAATACTATAAGTCCGAATCATAATAATACATAGTAGCCTAAAAGATCATGTCCCGAATGAAACAAGACATAAGGATAAAAAGAGTCATCGACATCGATCGTCCTCATGCTCATCCCGAAGGACTCGAATCGAAATCCTCGAATATTAGCCACGAAGAGTAGAAATCGATCTCGGTGGTACTCGCATTCATAAAAGAATGCGGCAAGTGTAGGTCAAGACAAACAACGAGTGCGGTAGGTATCATAGGCCGACTAAGACTAGATAACGTATATAAAGAGAACAAGCAAGAAAAACATATAAACCAACAAGTACAAGTCAATATGAATCCATATCCACAGAACAAGTCATCCTTTATGTTATAGCATCTAAACCCAATTGTGCCAAGTCTTAGTATAATCAATCCGAATCGGTACATCACGGTAGTATCACAACAATCAACAGAACCAAGATATAATGCAATGCAATAATGTATGTAGGATGAATGCAATGCATATGCGATTTTGTACAACATGTCCCGGACGGAGTAACTCCACGTCTCGGCGATCATGACCCATGGGGGACCCGCGAAGTCCATGTACCACTCGCTCCGAATATAACCTCGGATCACGAGCACACTCTCACGATCCCGGCAAAGACCTCGGCATCGGACACTCCATCGTTCCCGCAAGAAACCTCGGGCAACAAACACTCATCTCTCTTTTACCCTCTCCGCAAAGACCTCGGAGGCTACACTCTCTCACATATCATCATTAGTGCCATAACCATGCATATATCAATGTATCATGGAAATGCATATGAGTATGATGAAATGTAATGTTAAAAACCAATTCAATCCGAAACGGTACCGCACATGGAATACAAGTAATATCAAGAATAAGGCTACACAAAAAGCCACGATGGAATCACCATTCTCATCTCCATATCAATCAAGTAAAGCACCGCAATATCATAGTCATGATATATCATTAGTCACGATACTCAATGTCTCAAGTGGCAACGAGCACAAAAAAAAAAAATAGATCAAGATAAGTCAACAACACAACGGGATGTGTATCCCCCAAATCATACAACAAGGTCCAACCTAAGAAAATATCTAACCCAACTTGATACCCGCAGGTTTATATGCATTCTCCGACAATATCATCTAAACATACGCTTCGCTAATCAAAGTCTCACCATAAGGTAAACCGTAACCTACCTCAATGCCGACCAGGTGTCACGAACTCCCATGCCAAAGCTTTTTCCTTCGAAGTGCTTCCGATCGGACAAGGTCTTTAGTGCTTATTCGTCACACAATATGTGTACGCTACCCAATAATACTTCAACCTATATTAAGACGCCAACAACTATGGTTAAGCTACGGGGAGATTCAAACGTATTCTAACGTTAGTAACTCCTTTCTAGATGTTTAGGCGATGTTTTGTCTTGTATCTAAACCAACCACATACTACCAATACAACATCAATAATTATGTGTTCAATACCAATCCGGACAGCCCACACAATATTCTAAACAGCCCACATTCATAACATGCAATAACGATTCACATACGGCTTCGACATTCTCAAGTTACTTATATTAGTTTGTAGCCTTAACGTTTTCATGTAACAACTTATAACAGCCCATCCAACATACAATATGATGTATACTCTTAACTTATAATTATTCTTTCCAACTTAATGAAAACACAAGTCCAAAACAGTCCACTACCACAACATGTCCAAAACAGTCCCTAACCGACAACATAATAATGTTCGGAATTCTTGCAAACGTTTACGAACATACTAAGCCAACCACATGCGATTTTTATACATCATTTCATGTCTTCTTTTCATATAATTTCAGTAAATTATGACCAGCTATCCACACGACAAGTACAACATCAATTCATACGCAACTACGCTATATCGTCATTTCTATAATCCTTATAACAACTCACTAATGATTTTAGTTTCAACTCCAACCATTAAACACCTCATTTCCATCATAAAATTCATGATAATAACAATCAAAATATCAAGTAAAAACAGTTCACTAACTTCTTCACAAAACAGTCCACACACGGCTACACCATGCTTCAACATCACTCACATAAAATCATAGATTCAACCATTTTCATACTAACATAACTTCACCTTTAACCTTCCAATTCTTTTCATTCTTTTTACCATGAGATCTATGATAGTAACAACCATATTTATTAAAGAAAATCAGTCCATTAATTTCACCAAAACAGTCCCTACGTCCAACTAACATTCCAACACAAACTTTCATGATTTTATGCATGCGATTCATGTTCGTCAAGTTACAACCATACTTCAACATCAACACATATAACCCCATAACTACTATCATGTTCCAACATCAACACACCTTATTTCATGCATACAACTTATATTCACACATCTACATCACCCTTAATACATGAAAAGAAAGTTAGATCTTACCTTGACAACTTGACTTCTCTACTTGGCTAGAGTTTGTGACTTGAGATAGAAATGGTTCTTGTTGCTCCAAAGACTATCTTCACGTTTTAGGGACCTTCTAAAGGGTTGAAACACCTTGGAAAATAATTTTTGGATCAAGACTCAAAGGGCTCAAAAATCAGCCCCTTGGCCGAATGCTCTCTCTCTAGGCTTAGGTTTTCTTTCTTTGTGTTGTGTAGTTGAAATGAATTGTGATGGCTGATTTCTTGGTCATTATTTGGTTCAACTTTGATGCCTACAAGTTGGTCACATGCTCCACTTATGGCATGATTCATTCCATTAACTTTACACTTTAAATTTTCTAATTTGTTTTCTACAACTTTTGGCCAACCTCACCTTCTTGTTTCTCCTTTCTTCTTTCTTTTCAATTGTTTACAAGACAATTGTATGTGTGGTGAATGATTCATACACCACCCTTTGTCCATTGTAATTATGCCAAGATGAATGAGCAATATTTAATGTGAAATGATCCCTCCACCATGTTATGTCCTCCTAAAACAATGTATACTTTCATAAAGTAGTAGATGCTTAAATATTCAAATGCATGCCTCACATGGATGCCTTATTTTCAGTCACTTGGCTGAATTCCATACTCCTTTCTTTCAATTTGGTTGTCCACAATATAATGTAAGTGTAGTGGATGAATCACATTTAAATGTATATTTGTATGTCTCCCATAGTAGTCTTATTTAAGATGACTTTGAGTCATCTTTTGGACATGTCATGTTAATGTTCATATTGGCTCATTGTTGCCACTAATTTTAACTTAACACCACGATTAAGTAGTTCCTAATTTCCATTAATGCTTCTATACCAAACAAAATTTGTAGATAAATTGTGACTTCAAACGAAATCGGAAGTTAAAGTCTCTACTTTGTATCTTGAGATAGTCTTAATACTCAGCCCGACTTGAATCATCCATATCTCCTTACCCCGATATCATTTTGACGAGCTGTTTGTTGCGTTGCAAACTAGACTCGATGAACTTAATTTTAGGCTTTTGAAACACCTTAAAACTCCTCATATACTAGGAGATATGCCTCCTACAATATAGGCTAAAATCGGGTCCGAGATTTTACTGAAATTGTTCCGATTCATTTCGTTTAACTTCTAATCCTCTTCCAACCTCATGTAACCTCTTATACATACATATACACAGTCATTTACCTCCATAACAATTCATATACATGTCTCGAAGGGTCCGTAGAATCACAATAACCATAAGTAGAACTCACAAAGCTTCGACGAAACTCCAATCGAAAAAGTATATTCCTATCTTTTGTCCATCTTCTATATCATTACTAATAATCTCAAATACTTTAAAAGGTCACTCACATTACCTCATATACATACTCATAACGCGATTTCAAATCCTTTAGGTTACCAGGTCACCTCGAGATACTTAAGACAACCATATTTATAACGATATTCTTACTAACTCGATTAACTTTCCTTGAACCTTCTTAACTCATTCTTTCTTGTTTTAATACAAGTAGCACGGATTATTATGGAGTGTGACATTCTCCCCTCCTTTAGAACATTCGTCCTCGCATGTCAAATGAGGACTAAAACTCGTCAATTAAATAACCGAATCACCCGTTATCGCGTACTATAGACAAGAAGATTTGACCACGAAAAGGGTGTTTTAGGAATATTATGCCTAAAAGTGCTAAACGACCAAATGGGTCGTTACATTAGATACCAATTAAATAATCGCTCGTCCTCGAGCGACGAGAGAGAATGAACGCTGACGGTAACTAAAGAATCTTTAATAGGACAATGCGGAAAACCTCTACGGAATGCGCCATAAACACTGCTCTCTCTCCTTACTAGTCGGAACTCCCTCTATCTTAGATAAAAGACCAAATTTTCAATTTCCAAATTCAAATTTCCCCCCATCCTCGGTTTCCGAATATAAGCACTTTGCTTTTGTCAAAATGTTTAATCCTATATAACCAAACCTATGAACGTTATAGATAGGCCTCACAATTTTTCTTAGAACCATACCAACCTTAGTTTAAAACACAAACCTTGCCCACTCTGAACTGGTAAAGTATTCTGATTTCACTAACCCTTTCTTCACCATTCTTAAATTTTCTTTCGTCGAAGTACCCTTGCCAAAAATCCTTAATGGAAATAATTTTCCTTTCTCCTTAGTTCATAAGTTCACTAACGTGATCACTGATATCTAAAAGTATTTCACCATTAGTGCTAGTCCCACCATCATCATTCTCGTCACCGTAAATAATTCCATTGACCCACGCCTTATTCGATAGTCCTCAAAAAGGTGCTCACATATGAATAACCGACCTTTACTTAACTATACCGAAATTAGTCAAATATAAGGTATAAGTCACTGTATTGTAGACTTAGGGTAGATAATTTACTTTAAAGTACTAGTCTTGTCTTTATATATTTCTTATGTGTATAAGTACTAATACAAATTATTTCTTGTCAATATAGATTTCTTAACCGTACTTATATAACGTAATTAATTGATTCTTGATTTGTATATCATGGCTTTGACGTATTACGATTTGTTATCGGTTATATACGTCTATTCTTAATCACGTATTTTTAAAAAAAAACAATACGTATCTATACACAATTCCGATTTTTTTTTTTTTTATATATATATATATATATATATATATATATATTTTTATTTTTTTTTTGATATATTTTTTTCTTTTTTGATTTTTTTTTTGGCCGAAAAATAAAAAAAAAAAAGGCTTTTACCCTTCGGAGTAAAACCCCGATGGCCGACAACTTTATGAAAAGGAGCTGTCCTCTTTCCAAAAGCAAAAGCAACGGCATCTTCAAGATCAAATTATCCACTTGGATTAAGCAATTTATAGGGAAGAGATGATGTACATGAAGTGACTACACTAGTCGACCTTCGTTCATGCACCATATAGAACCAAATTCTTTGCATATATGCCTCTAGGATCCTTCCTTTTGAATCCAATTAAAGAAAGAATGCAAGGTAATTCAAGACACTACGCTATCGATCATCGATACGATAACGCTTTTGATGTCGCTAACAATCCTTTGATGATGGATTTCACTCTTGAAGATCCATTTTATTCATCTTTTTATAACCCTACCCCCCATATTCGAATATCTATTTATATACACTAGTAGTATTTGTTCTAAATAAATTAGTTAATGTATTATAATGTTATGGGTGCGGGGATGTGGAGTAAATGAGCGGTGGATTTGGATTAAGTACCCAATTATTTGGGAGAACGAGAACCCGAATTGTTGTTATGTGACAACAATCAAGAAAAGATAATGATAATGATCGAAAATTATAACGGAAAAAAAAAAAAATGTTGTCTCGAGAAACAATTTCAAAGTGTTTTTATATGCCAATAATTCAAGCCCAAGGAACTTAATATTGGGGTGACATTTTTGAAGATAAGATGTAGGGATTTGGGGATTCGAAGGTGGCCACATAGGAAGTTAATGAGTCTTCAAACACTAATCAAGAATGTTAAGGTTCACTCTCTATATACACATCTTTTTACACTCTTGTTTCAATTGCATATAAAATTATGGTGATGAAAAAAAAAAAAATTCACTTTTTAGTTTATGTAATAATATTATATTCTCTTAATATTTCGTTTAGAAAAGAACGTTAAGATTTATTCTCTATATAAACATGTTACCCTTGTTTCGATGATGAATATTTGCGGGAATTGAAGGGGGGGGGAGGAAATGGTGTGGAACAAAAGTGGAAGGATGTGATAGATTCATTAGAGGAAGAGAAGAAAAGGATGGAAGAAATTCCCGGACATGGAACTTGAGGAGAAAACAAAGAGATTAAGGCAATATTGTTTCAAGGCTAACCACAAGAAGAGAAAGCTTATGGGTATGGCGAGAATTGCGGGCTTCTTTTGATACTTCTGCGATAGTGGTCCGATTCTGCACAATAATCTTTCTATTGGTTATGGCCATAGAGAGGAAGATGATGAAGATGAAGTCATTAAGTTATTTCTTGCCGATCGTTTCACTTCCAAAATAGCCCAACCTTGCATGATTGAACTTTGCTTTTTTTTTTTTTTTTTTTTTTTTTTTTTTTTTTTTTTTTTTTTTTTTTTTTTTTTGTTCCTATTAGCTACTCGAAGAAAGTAGTTGGGACAATGGTAAAATTATCTCGTGCTGATTTGAATGGTGAAATCAATTTTTAAAACTTCCATTTGTGTAGACTTGTCGATATCACGGTTCTTGACATGCAGCTTCCTTTCCGAATAAACTTGTGTAAATGTTTAATTAAAGTGAACAAACCTAAAATTTTTTTTTTTTTTTTTTTTTTTTTTTTTTTCACACGTGAACATCATAAAGTGACACACTTATACTTGTCCATGATATTCCCCCACTATCACTTAATATCATAATTAGTCACCAAATAATATACTTGTCCTAATAATGCCAAGAACTACTCCTCCCTTCACACGTTGAATTAAGGGAGTAGATATATATATAAATTATATATATATAAACGTGGTATATAATTAAAACTATTTCCAAATATAATGTTTCATCCACTAATTGTTGTCCAACAATTTAGAATTAATAATTCGTTCGTTAAATGACCACTCCACTACATCTATACCCTATTCTCACCTTTTCATAATTAGGTTCCACTGCCACCAACCTTTAGAAAGGAAAAGTCATAGCACTAATCCATTGATCAAATTATTTTTATCTTTTATCCCCACTACAATCCAACATTAATAACAAAAATGCCCAGCTGTTCAGTCTCGTTTCTCGTGCCAACTGATCCCAAAACTCGCTTTTGATGCTTCCAACGGATTCCTTGTGAAATTTCACTCAAATTAGGCTTTTGAATCACTCAATTTGACCTTATAATGAATGAGATATGGTGGTTTCAAGTTTTGGAAAGAATGCAGATTTTTAATACGAATTTCGTAGCCATTTCACAACTTTCCCATAATTCTCATTCGAAAACTTAGATGCAAGCACCCGATAATCCTTCATCTATACCATAAGAACTCTTACTTTGCTATACGCTTCCTAAAACCGATCATACCATCGAAACAAATCGCTCTTATTAAGCCATAAATGCGTTCTTGCCTCTTTCGAGAAAACCCAATACTATAAATATGGAGATCTTATGACCCTATGAATCACCTTTCCCATCTCTTCAACCATCCTCACAATAACGAGCCTAACCACGACTCCACACAGCTGAAACCTTAGGTCATATCTAGAAACTGAACTTAGTCACGCATCTAAATTAGGACAACACAACTCGTATTGTACCAACATGTCGGAAACAACCGTTCGCACAAGAATTTAAGGACGAGTTCCCATCATCCGGAGAAGGTAAAACAGAGAAGTTCGTATACCAATTGGGATCAACTAGATACCAATTTGAATGAAGTAGCACGAAATAATGAAAGAATCGAAGTTTCCTAGATGTCCCATAGCCTCCCAATTATAAGTGTGGCGCGCAACACACCCATAAGTAGGACTCTACTAGACATTGCTCTTGTACTTATAGACCGGGTAACCTAAGCTCTGATACCAACTTGTCACGACCTATTTTCACTAAGTCGTGCGGGCACCTACCTTTCCCACCTCGGTAGGCGAACCCTTATTCCAACAATCAAAAATATATAAATAAAGCGGAAGAAGATAAAATAACGTAAGTCTCACGATAATAATATAAAGAAATATAGAAATAATGAGAATCCAACCCCGAAGATCGGTCGTCATACAAGAGCATCTAACTAAATACTATAAGTCCGAATCATAATAATACATAGTAGCCTAAAAGATCATGTCCCGTAATGAAACAAGACATAAGGATAAAAAGAGTCATCGACATCGATCGTCCTCATGCTCATCCCGAAGGACTCGAATCGAAAATCCTCGAATATTAGCCACGAAGAGTAGAAATCGATCTCAGCTGGTACTCTGCATTCATAAAAGAATGCAGCAAGTGTAGGTCAGTACAAACAACAGGTACTGGTAGGTATCATAGGCCGACTAAGACTAGATAACGTATATAAAGAGAACAAGCAAGAAAAACATATAAACCAACAAGTACAAGTCAATATGAATCCATATCCACGAAACAAGTCATCTTTTATGTTATAGCATCTAAACCCAATTGTGCCAAGTCTTAGTATAATCAATCCGAATCGGACATCACGGTAGTATCACAACAATCAACAGAACCAAGATATAATGCAATGCAATAATGTATGTAGGATGAATGCAATGCATATGCGGTTTTGTACAACATGTCCCGACGGAGTAACTCCACGTCTCGGCGATCATGACCCATGGGGGACCCGCGAAGTCCATGTACCACTCGCTCCGAATATATACCTCGGATCACGAGCACACTCTCACGATCCCGGCAAAGACCTCGGGCATCGGACACTCCATCGTTCCCGGCAAGAAACCTCGGGCAACAAACACTCATCTCTCTTTTACCCTCTCCGGCAAAGACCTCGGAGGCTACACTCTCTCACATATCATCATTAGTGCCATAACCATGCATATATCAATGTATCATGGAAATGCATATGAGTATGATGAAATGTAATGTTAAAAACCAATTCAATCCGAAACGGTACCGCACATGGAATACAAGTAATATCAAGAATAAGGCTACACAAAAAGCCACGATGGAATCACCATTCTCATCTCCATATCAATCAAGTAAAGCACCGCAATATCATAGTCATGATATATCATTAGTCACAGTATACTCAATGTCTCAAGTGGCAACGAGCACACAAAAAAAAAAAATAGATCAAGATAAGTCAACAACACAACGGGATGTGTATCCCCCAAATCATACAACAAGGTCCAACCTAAGAAAATATCTAACCCAACTTGATACCCGCAGTTTATATGCATTCTCCGACAATATCATCTAAACATACGCTTCGCTAATCAAAGTCTCACCATAAGGTAAACCGTAACCTACCTCAATGCCGACCAGGTGTCACGAACTCCCATGCCAAAGCTTTTTCCTTCCGAAGTGCTTCCGATCGGACAAGGTCTTTAGTGCTTATTCGTCACACAATATGTGTACGCTACCCAATAATACTTCAACCTATATTAAGACGCCAACAACTATGGTTAAGCTACGGGGAGATTCAAACGTATTCTAACGTTAGTAACTCCTTTCTAGATGTTTAGGCGATGTTTTGTCTTGTATCTAAACCAACCACATACTACCAATACAACATCAATAATTATGTGTTCAATACCAATCCGGACAGCCCACACAATATTCTAAACAGCCCACATTCATAACATGCAATAACGATTCACATACGGCTTCGACATTCTCAAGTTACTTATATTAGTTTGTAGCCTTAACGTTTTCATGTAACAACTTATAACAGCCCATCCAACATACAATATGATGTATACTCTTAACTTATAATTATTCTTTCCAACTTAATGAAAACACAAGTCCAAAACAGTCCACTACCACAACATGTCCAAAACAGTCCCTAACCGACAACATAATAATGTTCGGAATTCTTGCAAACGTTTACGAACATACTAAGCCAACCACATGCGATTTTTATACATCATTTCATGTCTTCTTTTCATATAATTTCAGTAAATTATGACCAGCTATCCACACGACAAGTACAACATCAATTCATACGCAACTACGCTATATCGTCATTTCTATAATCCTTATAACAACTCACTAATGATTTTAGTTTCAACTCCAACCATTAAACACCTCATTTCCATCATAAAATTCATGATAATAACAATCAAAATATCAAGTAAAAACAGTTCACTAACTTCTTCACAAAACAGTCCACACACGGCTACACCATGCTTCAACATCACTCACATAAAATCATAGATTCAACCATTTTCATACTAACATAACTTCACCTTTAACCTTCCAATTCTTTTCATTCTTTTTACCATGAGATCTATGATAGTAACAACCATATTTATTAAAGAAAATCAGTCCATTAATTCCACCAAAACAGTCCCTACGTCCAACTAACATTCCAACACCAACTTTCATGATTTTATGCATGCGATTCATGTTCGTCAAGTTACAACCATACTTCAACATCAACACATATAACCCCATAACTACTATCATGTTCCAACATCAACACACCTTATTTCATGCATACAACTTATATTCACACATCTACATCACCCTTAATACATGAAAAGAAAGTTAGACCTTACCTTGACAACTTGACTTCTCTACTTGGCTAGAGTTTGTGACTTGAGATAGAAATGGTTCTTGTTGCTCCAAAGACTATCTTCACGTTTTAGGGACCTTCTAAAGGGTTGAAACACCTTGGAAAATAATTTTTGGATCAAGACTCAAAGGGCTCAAAAATCAGCCCCTTGGCCGAATGCTCTCTCTCTAGGCTTAGGTTTTCTTTCTTTTGTGTTGTGTAGTTGAAATGAATTGTGATGGCTGATTTCTTGGTCATTATTTGGTTCAACTTTGATGCCTACAAGTTGGTCACATGCTCCACTTATGGCATGATTCATTCCATTAACTTTACACTTTAAATTTTCTAATTTGTTTTCTACAACTTTTGGCCAACCTCACCTTCTTGTTTCTCCTTTCTTCTTTCTTTTCAATTGTTTACAAGACAATTGTATGTGTGGTGAATGATTCATACACCACCCTTTGTCCATTGTAATTATGCCAAGATGAATGAGCAATATTTAATGTGAAATGATCCCTCCACCATGTTATGTCCTCCTAAAACAATGTATACTTTCATAAAGTAGTAGATGCTTAAATATTCAAATGCATGCCTCACATGGATGCCTTATTTTCAGTCACTTGGCTGAATTCCATACTCCTTTCTTTCAATTTGGTTGTCCACAATATAATGTAAGTGTAGTGGATGAATCACATTTAAATGTATATTTGTATGTCTCCCATAGTAGTCTTATTTAAGATGACTTTGAGTCATCTTTTGGACATGTCATGTTAATGTTCATATTGGCTCATTGTTGCCACTAATTTTAACTTAACACCACGATTAAGTAGTTCCTAATTTCCATTAATGCTTCTATACCAAACAAAATTTGTAGATAAATTGTGACTTCAAACGAAATCGGAAGTTAAAGTCTCTACTTTGTATCTTGAGATAGTCTTAATACTCAGCCCGACTTGAATCATCCATATCTCCTTACCCCGATATCATTTTGACGAGCTGTTTGTTGCGTTGCAAACTAGACTCGATGAACTTAATTTTAGGCTTTTGAAACACCTTAAAACTCCTCATATACTAGGAGATATGCCTCCTACAATATAGGCTAAAATCGGGTCCGAGATTTTACCGAAATTGTTCCGATTCATTTCGTTTAACTTCTAATCCTCTTCCAACCTCATGTAACCTCTTATACATACATATACACAGTCATTTACCTCCATAACAATTCATATACATGTCTCGAAGGGTCCGTAGAATCACAATAACCATAAGTAGAACTCACAAAGCTTCGACGAAACTCCAATCGAAAAAGTATATTCCTATCTTTTGTCCATCTTCTATATCATTACTAATAATCTCAAATACTTTAAAAGGTCACTCACATTACCTCATATACATACTCATAACGCGATTTCAAATCCTTTAGGTTACCAGGTCACCTCGAGATACTTAAGACAACCATATTTATAACGATATTCTTACTAACTCGATTAACTTTCCTTGAACCTTCTTAACTCATTCTTTCTTGTTTTAATACAAGTAGCACGGATTATTATGGAGTGTGACATTCTCCCCTCCTTTAGAACATTCGTCCTCGCATGTCAAATGAGGACTAAAACTCGTCAATTAAATAACCGAATCACCCGTTATCGCAGACTATAGACAACAAGATTTGACCCCGAAAAGGGAACTTTCCGTGAGAACCGCAATCAGACCCACCATGACGTGTGTGCCGTGATTACGCCATATAAGAGGAAGTGACCTTAGGGCAATTATTCTCCGCGATTGTGTGAATAGGCCGCAACCCCGATCGTAAAGGTCAAACTGAGTTTAGTCTTTGTGATCACGAGAAGATCGTTCTTTGGTATATATTGAACAATGACAAATTTCAAATTTAGCTTTTTCATTTTGTGAAAGTAGAGAGCTCCAAGCATTGATCCAATAGAGTGATTGTTAAGGTTTGATATGATAGCAAGATAATCTTGATGAACAAGGAAGATAAAAACTATTCTATGCTACTACTAATGGATATTTTTCATTGATTCCCATAAAGAGAGGATTACGTGCTATATGAGTCGATGGCTCGAATTTAGTACAAGATAAGTGGACACCTCGCAATTAACTATATTAGCAGAGGACAGAATCTGCTTCTCTAGACAAATCTGAGGGACCTAATTGACATAGCTAAAACTTGAACTTAAAACTTACTAAGGACTTAACTGACATTTATTTTAACTACCTCAACCACTTGTCATTAACGACTACGTACCACAAACAAAGTTGAAGGTACTAATTCCTCAACACGCAACATTCCTTCCTCTTTAAAAATTTTCCTTGTCCCCAAGGAAGAATTCTGGAAATCTGTTCTTCATGGCATGGAAATCTTCCTACGTGAGCTGATCAGGAGGCAATCGATTCCACTAGATCAATACTTGAGGTATGGCTCTATTTCCCTTTTTGATCATCCTTTTATCCATGATATCTTTAGGGCTTGGGCAGTAGGGGTTGGTTAGGTCGAGAATGGGTGGGTGATTGATGTTTTCAGGTATTTTGTGACAAGGTTTGAGTAAGGAAACGTGAAAGGTAGGGTGAATTGGGTGTAACTTGAGATGGGAGTGCTAATTTGTAAGCTACGGGACCAATTTTTTCAAAATCTGATATGGTCCATAGTACTTAGCTGCTAATTTTGAGAAAGGTGAATTGGAGAGGGTATGTTGCTTGTAAGGTTGGATTTTTAGATACACCCAATCCCCAACCGAGAATTGTCTATCTGATCAGAGATTGTTTTTGCGTAAGCGATCATTCTTTTCTTCGAGCTCTATTCAAGTGAAACTTGATCGAGTTTGGAGCTTTAACTCTCTCATTTCTAGACTCCGTCCAGCCGTTCATTCACAACAACCCCGAAACATAAGGTAAGTGATGAGTGGGGGGGGGGGGGGCCATAGAGTGCTTCATAGGGGTAGTCTCAATGGCCGGAGTGATGTGTTGTGTTATACCACCATTCACCAATGATAGATAGGTGAAACCAATCGGTAGGGCATCGAGCAATAACACCTTAGGAAAGTTTCAAGCATCTTCAAAACCTCGGTCACATATCGATCGACGGTGTCGTCGAGGTGCTTAGATTCACTCTATGAGCCGAGAATAGCTCTTGCCACACCTTACTTAAGAAAACTCGGATCCCTATCACTCACAATGCTATCTGGAATACCATGTAGCTTATAGATATGGTCCAAAAATAACTGAGCAATGTCAATAGCAGCATAGGGGTGAGGAACACCTATGAAATGTGCATACTTAGTAAGCCTGTCTACCACCACCCAAATGACTGATTTACCTTTAGATTTAGGTAATCCTTCCACAAAATCCATACTGATACTGGACCATGCAGAACTTGGAATCTCTAATGGTTGTAACAGTCCAGGGTAGGGAGAAGTGTCATACTTGCATTTCTGACAAATGTCACACTGCTTGACATACTGTGTGACTTCATCCTTCAACCCTTTCCAAAAGAACAAAGAAGAAATTCTCTGGTAAGTTCTGTTTACTCCTGAGTGACCCCCTACAGGTTGATCATGCCAAATTTACATGATCTCCTTCTTGAGCTGAGAGTCGTTGCCAACAACCAACTTGCCATTTTTCCTCAATTGACTGTTGATATAAGTGTACCCTCGTAGTCCCCTTCATGTTCTTCAACTAGTTTAATGATGTCCTGTATCTCCTGATCATCATTCCAACTAGCTAAGACTTTTTGAAGCATTGAATCTCCTGAGTTGCTCACTAGTAGTGCTGAAATTTCTTTGGTTGGCAACCTTGATAGTGAATCAGCTGCTGTGTTTTCCTTGCCCTTCTTGTATTCAATGGAGAAGTCATATTGCATTATCTTGGCTATCCATTTAAGCTGAGAGCCAGTGTTGAGCTTCTGCTCCAATTGGTATTTTAGTGCTCTTTGATCTGTTCTTACCAAGAATCTCCTTCCCCTTAAGTATTGTGACCACTTATTGATTGCTAACACCAAGGCTAATAGCTCCTTGTCATAAGCTGAAAGTGATTGGTGTTTAAGAGATAGTCCTTTGCTGATATAAGCTATGGGGTGGCCTTGCTGCATAAGCACTGCCCCAATACCAAAGTCACAAGCATCAGTCTCAACCACAAATTGTAAGGAATTATCAGGTAATGCTAACACTGGAGCAGTAACAAGTGCCATTTTTAACTTTTCAAAGGCAGAAGTTGCCTTATCATTCCAATGGAAGTTGTCCTTCTTTAGCAAGTCTGTCAATGGTTTGCTAATAAGACCAGAAATCCTCTAAGTTGCTTGCTGGTAGCAGGTTGAGGCCATGTTTTGACAGCACAGATCTTCTTAGGATCAGTTGCAACTCCATCTGCAGATATGTAGTGTCCTAGGTACTCAATCCTGCTAGTACCAAAAGAGCACTTAGATTTCCTTACAAACAGCTTGTGCTTCTTCAAAACCTCAAAAGTGATCCTCAGATGCTCTAGGTGTTCTTACCAAGATGTCATCAAAGAACACTAAGATGAACTTCCTTAGATGTTCTTTGAAAATGTGATTCATCAAGCCTTGAAAGCAGGATGGAGCATTTGTGAGGCCAAAAGGCATCACAAGATACTCATAGTGTTCTGAATGGGTCTTGAATGCTGTCTTGGCAATGTGAACATCATTGACTCTGATCTGATGATATCCAGATCTAAGGTCCAACTTAGTATAAATTCTAGACCCTCCCAACTCTTCCAGAAGTTCCTCTATGACAGGTATAGGAAACTTTTCCTTGATGGTTAGTTTGTTCAAGGCCCTGTAATCAACACAAAGCCTCCATGAACCATCTTTTTTGTTTACAAGCACCACAGGACTAGCATAGGGGCTGGAACTAGGCTGCACTATACCTTGTTCCAACATTTCTTCCACCAATTTTTCAATAATATCCTTGTGTGTGGAAGAATATCTATAGGGTCTAATATTTACTGGATTACTATCAGTCAAGAGAGGGATTTTGTGATCAAAGGAACCTCTGGTTGGTGGTAATCCTTTAGATCGAAAATGTTAGCTTATACTCATCAAGAAGCTGCTGAATTCCAGGTTCCTCACTGATATCTTCCCTTCCTTCTTCTATTATAGTAGGAACCACCTTAAGCATAAATAGTTGAGCATCACACTTTACCATCTTGTTTAAGGCCCGGCATCCACAATTGATTGTAGAAGTTTCTCCTTTTAAAAAGCATGACTAGTACCATCATATATGAATTCCATAGTTAGATTCTGAAGTTCATAATGATGTCACCTAGTGTCACCAACCATTGTATGCCTAGGACAACATCACAAGCTCCTAATGGTAGTACCCACATATCAGAAGTGAATGTGGCATCACCCATCAACCATTTAAAGCTTTGACACATTTGCTCAGTAGCAATCGCACTTCCATCAGCAACCTTGACAGACTGAGAACCAATATTTTTGAGTTGGGAAGCCCACCTTTCCACAATCTTAGAGTCAATGAAGTTATGAGTGCTTCCTGAATCAATTAGCACACTGATAGGCATTTGCTCAGTATAGCAAGTGATCCTCAAAAGTTTGATAATCGAAATACCATTCAAGGCATTAAAAGAAATGGTACAAGGTTCCACAATCGTCCATTAACAGTGTCAGGTTCTACATGCTCATCCACCACTGTCACACCACCACCTTCCCTCTCTACTTCCATCATACATAACTGTTGGGGTTGATTATGGTTTTCATACTCCACTTCTATCATTTCTCCACCATCTTCTAATTCTAGTAAATACAGTTGTTTTGTAGTTTTGCATTTATGTCCTGGAAAAAACTTCTCATCACAGAAGTAGCACAACCCCTTGAGCCTCTTATCATTGAGCTCAGCAGGAGTTAGTCTTTTTCCTTTGCCTCCAGTTGGGTTTTTAAAGGTGTTTGGTTTGAAGGCAGGTTTGATATTGCTGTTTGAGAGGTGGTTGGAGTTTGAAGCTGGTTTAGAAGAATATGAGTAGGTTGGTGTGTGGGAATAGGTGTTCTTGGTAGGTTTGTGTTGAATGAGGTAAGCTGAGTCATATAATCTAGCTAAGTGGTAAGCATGGGGTAAGGAGTAAGGTCTCTGAGCCTTCACCATATCTCTAATCTCAGGTCTGAGACCAGTTATGAAGCAACTTATAGCATTTTCAGTTGACAAACAAACTCTAGCCATGGCCCTATCAAACTTGTTTTGGTACTCCTTAATGTCACCAGTTTGGTTTAATAGTTTAATCTCAGACATGGGGTCCTCATATTCTGCCCCAAATCTGTCAATAACAGCATAAAGATATTCATCCCAACTGGGTGGTGCTAGTTGCATTCTACTTTTCAAATAAGCTTGATGCCACTCAATAGCAATGCCATCAAAATGTATAGAAACTAATTTAACCTTCTGAGAGTTTGAAATATTGTCCAAAGAGAAAAACTGCTCTATTTTGTATAGCCAAGTTCTTAAATCACTACCATCAAACCTTGGAAAATCAAACTTACCAACTTTTGACAGCATATTTGAAGAATTTTGTGTCTGATAGTAGGTGTTTTGTGTAGCTGCAGCTGTAGGTGCTCCAGATGTATTAGGAGGACCAGTGGTGTTACCAGTTGGAGAACCATTTATGTTGAATCCAGTATGACCAGATGAGGTCGGGGTGTTAGTGTTCTTCATGTTCATGAATTCAAAGGGTCCAGTGGTAGGAGAATAATCTTCCAGAGCCAAGTTTTTCTCCTTCTCATTTCCTTTTTGGTTACCCTTCACAGATTGTCTAAGTTCTTCAATAGCCTTAAATCTAGCTTCTTCCATTTGATCTTGCCTTAGTGTAATGTTGGCCAGATCAAATGAAATACGAGCTAGAGCATCTGTAATGGTTTTAAATTCTGAAGCCATCACCACAGTGCAAGGATTCACTGCTCTGGTACCAAATGTTAAGGTTTGATATGATAGCAAGATAATCTTGATGAACAAGGAAGATAAAAACTATTCTATGCTACTACTAATGGATATTTTTCATTGATTCCCATAAAGAGAGGATTACAGGTGCTATATAGAGCTGGACAGGCTCTGAATTTAGTACAAGATAAGGAGACATGACTCCGCAATTAACTATATTAGCAGGACAATCCGCTCTCTAGACAAATCGAGGGACCTAATTGACATAGCTAAAACTTGAACTTAAAACTTACTAAGGAATTAACTGACATTTATTTTAACTACCTCAACCACTTGTCATTAACGACTACGTACCACAAACAAAGTTGAAGGTACTAATTCCTCGACACGCAACAGTGATTCGATCTAGATCACTAAGTTAATGATTCTATAACACCGAATGACAATTATAATTGATTTTCAATGGATTTTAACTATAAAATCATGAGTTTCAAGGATTATATTACAGTATTTGAACTAGTTTCTCAATTAGAAAATTAGGAAATGGATCTAGCTATTTAAGTCAAAATCAATACTTGATTATAGAGTTGGGATCGTATGCTTATGGGTAATTCGCTTCTATAATTTGTTTCGGGTTTGACTATTTTGATGGGGAATTCATGACTTTTTGTTGACTTTCGTTTGACCTAAGCTTGACCTAATATTAAGGGATAACACCAACTAGTATAATACATAGACATAGCTAATCGACATAATGTATAGATTGAGGTCGTTGGAGGTTGTTTTGGAGGAAATATGCACATTTTGGGTTTATGAAGTTTATCGATTTCAAGTTAAGTAAGATTTTAACATTCGAATTGCTTGCCTTTTCAAAATATTGATAAATTGCATAAATGCCTTGAGACTACCTAACATGTTGTGAAGTTTGGATGTACAATGACATGTATCCAATTTTGAATTATTACTCTATATTATAATCTTTCATGATTATATCATGATGCAATTAGGTTGTAAAAGCATGATCTAAACTTGTTTTATCAAACTATGCATGTTATCCTAGTAATTCATTATTTGAAGCATGCTAGGTTTATATGATGTTGATGTACGTGTTTATGACTTGTTCTCTGAAATATTGATCAAGTGATGTTATTTACTTGTACTAAATGTTGTTCTTGCTTCGTTGACTTTAATTGATAGAGTCCGCGACTTTTGTAAGACAAAAAACAAAAAGTTGAACCAAACTGGAAAAAAAAAAAAAAAAACATTAGTAGGTTTCACGCACTAAATTAGTGTGTGAAAGGACCAAACCGCAAAAATGCAACTTGGGCCTTTCACGCACGAATTTCGTGAAGCGATGTCAACAAAAGTCGCCCCTCCTTCCCCACCACAGACCCGACCTTTTCAACCCCACCACAGACCCTCCATTAACGACGTTTCAGTGGTCCCAAACCCTCCCAAAACGCTATTTTCGTGTTGTTTGTCAATCCAAAACTCAATATTCTTGGTATATTGAAGTGTAGAAACAAGTTTTAAGGTTAGATTTTGGAATAGAGCGAGCGCGAGAGGTCATTTGAAAATTCAAAAAAACCTTCAATCTAGGTATTTCACTACGAATTTTTTATTACATTGCTAAATATATTATTACCCTAAGCATGGTCATTGTGTAACTGTGGTGGATTTCCCGTTTCGCGCATTTTTTTTGTGCGTTTTTGGGCAGTCCGTATGCACTGTTGGGATCGCCATTTTTTCATTTTTTTTTTTAATTTGTTTATCTATTGTTAATTAGTTAATTATTTATTGCTTGTTTATTTAGTATTTGTTAATTGTTCGATTAGCGACTTAAGTATTTATTAATTGTTAGACTAGCTATTTCAATTGTTAGATCGGCTAATTATTTATTTAGTTTTTGTTAAGCCAATTGTTTATTTGTTAATAATTTCTTAATTGTTTCATTAGTTAATTAATTGTTTATTTGTTAAATATACGATAATAATTTATTAATTTTTTGATTAGTTACTTAATTGTTTATTTATTAAATATATGTTTATTTATTAAATATATGATAATAACTTGTTAATTATTTGATTAGTTAGTTAATTGTTTATATGAGGTCGGTCCGCGTGTGGGAAGGAGGGGTCGACTTGTTGTTTACCCCCTTCACGCACGAAATTCGTGCGTGAAAGGCCCAGTTGCATTTTGCGGTTTGGTCCTTTCACGCACTACCTACTAATGTGTTTTTTTTTTTTTTTTTTTTTTTTTTTTTTTTTTTGCTTGTCTAACTTTTTTTGTTTTTTCTTCAGTCATGACTCTAATTGATACTTTTATCATGACTTTGGTCTACCTGTTCACCGGTGAGGGCCCATGAACTTAGTGTAGTCACACTATTGATGAGGTCCCATGTTAGCGGTCTAGTAGTTTTATCTGCATAGGACTTATGCCTTGTCCGAGCAGTTTTATCTGCATAGGGACTACGAGCTGGTCTAGTGGGTGCATACACGAGAGCCAATAGCGCGCTTTTGTGGTTTGTTATTGAGATTTATGTTCATTGTACAGTTTACCTGCTATGATATCTCTCATATATTGCTATATATTTTGTTTTTGCTTTCATGCATTTATTTTTAAGACTTGCTCCACGGGGTAGGACAAAAGAGCTGGTCATGATCTTACTAGGCTTATGCTCACTAAATCTACTTACCGCTCCGTGTAGATCCTACTATTAGTTGTATTGCGGGCTTATCTGATCTCAGTTTGGAATGGCGTCTCTGATGCCCCAAGGAGGTAAGTACATTGTATACCTTTGAGTTATCCAATTTATATTTTGTATACCTTCATAGTATACAACAATGTAATACACCAATATACAATTTCCTACATTAATATAATGTAACAGTATACAGTATATTCTACAATATACTTTGAGTTACTTTTAATTTCAATTTTGGATTACTCTCAGTCTCAGTTAGGAGTATATTTTATGCATTAATATAATTTTAAGAAATAAAAATAGAGAGAAAGAGAGGTGAAATGACTTGATTAAGGGCAAGGGAAAAAGGGTTGAGCAACGACTTAGGAATTGGGTATTACAAGACAAAGTTATGCTAATATTATCTCATGGAATCTACACATTTCCTCTTCACATGCTCGAGCCAGCTTAACCTCACTTCTCGCATCTTATCCTCAACGGGGACCGCTTCCACTTTGGCCCGAATATCTTTATTCCTAATCTTATCTCTCCGGGCATGCCCACAAATCCATCTCTCCTCATCTTGACAGGCCAACACTTCGCCCCGTATAGCATAGTCGGTCTAACCACCACTCTATAGAACTTAGCTTTAAGTCATGGCGACATTCTTATCACACAAGACACCGAATGTGAGCCTCCATTTCATCTACCCTACCCCGATACGATGTGTGACATCCTCATCAATCTCCCCATTACTTTGGATTACTGACCACAAGTAGTTGAAACTTCTTCTCTTGGGGATGACCGTGTGTCAAGCCCCACTTCCACGTCAGCTTCATGGTTCACGACATTAAATTTGCACTCCAAGTATTCATTTTTGGTCCCACTCAACTTGAAACTATTTGACTCCAGGGTCTGTCTCCAAATCTCTAGCCTCGCGTTAGCGCCGCCTCACATCTCATCAATCAAAACTATGTCATCCGTAAATAACATGCACCAGACACCTACCCTTAAATATGTCGCGTTAGTACATCCATCGTCAAAGTAAATAATAACTGGCTGAGAGCTGATCCCTGGTTCAACTCTATCACAACTGGAAAATGTTCCCAGTCCCACAGTCCTGACCCGGTCTTAGCACCCTAGTGTAAGCAGGAACACCTCTATCCTCCAAACATCTTCATAAAACCTTCCTCAGGACTTTGTCGTTAGTTTCTCTAGGTCTATAAACACTATATATATATATATGCTTGGGCAGTATTTGATTATGCAAACAAAACAGTCAAGTCTCAATAAGTCGAAACTTGAATTTTTCTTGTACTTCAAATTTGATTTTTTTTTTCTCAAGAACGTGAAGTTGGGCATTTTAAATGGGAAAAGGACAGAAATGGTCATCCGGGTGAAACTATTGACACCCGATGGCCCAAGAATCTTAAAAATCATTTTTTAGCCTTTTCAAAATAATTTCATTTTCTAGCCATTTTCAAGTAATTCCAGCATATGTATATAAACTGTATCATTGTTGTATATGTATCACTACTGTATACGTATATAAAATGTATCATACGTATATAAAATGTATCATTATTGTATAGAATATGTATCACTTTTGTATATGTGTAGAAAAAATGTATCATACGTATAGAAACGGTACCATTATCATATAGAATATGTATCCCCAAAGTATATGTATAGAAAATTTATCGAGAAAAGGCCATAAATAGTCCCTTATCTATGGGAGTAGGTCTAAAATGGTCCCTTAACTATACACTTACCGGTTTTAGTCCTTTAACTATTCAAAAACTTATCAAATTTGGTCTCCGTCTATTTTTTATACAAACAGCGTGCAAACCCATAAACCTCCGTGAGATTAATGTTAAACCATTCCTCAAACCTGTCTCTCTCTCTCTCCCCCTGCTTCTTTTTCCTCAAGTTCCTCTTGTTTAAAAAAAAGAAAAAAAGAAAAAAAAAGAGCATTCTGGCACTGGTGTCACTCTCGAGTCTCTGAAATTCGAAAAGACAAACTCAGGCACACAATTTCTGTAACCATTCTTCTCAAACACTACTAAAAAACTGACAAAAACCGACGGACTGCGTCGGTTATTTTTTGCGCAAAAATGAGCGAAAAAAATATAATTATTTTTTATATTATTTTCTAAAATAAACCGATGGAGTCCATGGGTTTTTTTTTTATATAATTTTTTTTTATAAAAAAGTAGTATAAATTAAATCAATGTAAGTATATGAACAAAGAATATCAGTGGTCTAGTGGTAAAGCCCTTTAATGCCAAGGAACATACCCGGGTTCTATTCCAAGTTCCTACATTTCATCCTTTAATTTTCAAAAAAAAAAAAAAAAAAAAAAAAACCGACGGGAGTCCGTCGGTTTTTTTAATTTTTTTTTTTACAAAACCGACAGACTCAGTCGATTTTCCATCGGTTTTAACCGACGGACTACGAAAAGCGAGAGAGAACTTGAGGAAAAAAGTTGGGTTAAAGAATGAACTTGAGGGAAAAGAAGCGGGGGAGAGAGAGAGAGAGAGAGACAGGTTTGAGGAATGGTTTAACATTAATCTCACGGAGGTTTATGGGTTTATACGTTGTTTGTATAAAAAATAGACGGAGACCAAATTTGATAAGTTTTTGAATAGTTAAAGGACTAAAACCGGTAAGTGTATAGTTAAGGGACCATTTTAGACCTACTCCCATAGATAATGGACTATTTATGGCCTTTTCTCAAAATTTATCATTCTTGTATAATTTGTGTATAATAAATGTATAATCAATGTATAATTATAAAATGTATAATTTTTATTTAATAAATGTATAATGAATGTATACTTACTAATTATACACATATTATACATGTTTTGGGATATTTCTTGAAGGCTCAATTAACATAAAATTACTAATTATACACATATTATACATGTTTTGTGATAATTTTTGAAGGCTCAATATGAATTTTTTTGGTCGATCTTTAGTGGCGACTTTTCGATCTTTTGTGGCGACTAAAAGTCATTGTGTGTGTGTGTGTGTGTGTGTTTTTTTTTTTTTTGTGTAGTTAATGATAGTCAAAGACTTGGCAATACATTGAGCCGAACGGCCCACTGGGTATTAAGTCCAAACGTGGGCTGAACAAATTTCTGAAGGCCACTGTGTGTCCTTTCATTTTTTTGCGCGGATTGCCCTTCTTTTGGGGTGGTCTTTAAATTTTGCCCCTCATATTTGTGGTCTTTAAATTATGCCCCTCATATTGCTGGTCTTTAATTTTCGCCCTTCGCATTGCAACTCTGAGCGTTCACGCAGAAGTCATGAGGTTTTGAGTTCGAACCCCCGCTCAAGCATAAATTAAAAAAAAAAATTGCAAGGCAAGGTTTGGGTCGGTCCGGCATACTCTTATTAAGGAATTACCAAATTTATATCAGACCCGACATACTCATGCCTTATGGGCAGACTTGGCATAAGTATGCTGGGTCCGACATAACTTTGGTAATTCCTTAACAAGTTTATGCCGGTGGGGGCATACTTTTAATGGGCAAACTTTTATGCCGGACCCGGCATAAACTTGTGAAGGAATTACCAAAGTTATGCCGGACCCGGCATACTTATGCCAAGTCTGCCCATAAGGCATAAGTATGCCGGGTCCGGCATAACTTTGGTAATTCCTTCACAAGTGTATGCCGGTGGAGGCATAGCGAAATTTAAACTCGCTTTGCTAATTTTTTTTAAAATTTTGACCGTGTTTGAACCCGGAACCCACGTTTTAGCCGAAGGGCAAAATTTAAAGATTTCAAATATGAGGCAAAAAATTTAAAGACCACCCCAAAAGAAGGGCAATTCGCATTTCCTTTTCCCTTTTAAAATCAGAAATTGTTTTGGGTCTTAACCCATTTTTTGAGTAAGAAAACCGTCTTCAAAACTCCAAGTAATTAAGAATCTGATTTCTGAAGTTTACCTACGAAAGTATACCATCATAATCACATCAAACTTCTTCTCATTATTATAATCATGTCTAGAGTATTGATCATCTAACAATGTAAGAAAGTACTTTGATTTCACTGGGAGTTGCCACATCCATATGCACCAATTGAAGAACGTGTCAGCTGTACTAATATTACTGGTAGGAAATTAAACTCTAGTCTACTATAATACTCTACAAAGATTATTCTTATCCTTGAAATCTAATAGCTTCTTCCAGGATTCTCACTGGTGCATGTCTTATATATCCTTATAATGTTCGACAAGATTATATACTCTCATAGTCTCATTTGTTGTAACGATCTCGCTTGTCGTTATTGAGTGCGGTCCATTTTCAAAACCAAGTTTCAAGGGGACTAAGAGCTAAGTTTTTCTCAAAAGTGTTGCGTAAAATTGAAATCGTGATCAAATCCCGAAAATCAAAACTGGGGTCCGATAAAAAAACGTTCGCCGTTGCATAAAAAGTCCATCCC